>NW_007732182.1:109919-111695 GCF_000696425.1 Galeopterus variegatus
TTCTTGCATGGCCACGCACGCATCATGTCCCTGTGATGACTCCAAGCTCCTTAAAGCTCCTGCCTGAGAAAGTTCAACACTGCAAAAACAATTAATTTACTTCTTGTTCCAGGCAAAACCTGAGTCCGGGCCCCTGACTTCCCTTTTTTAAAGAATTTACTATACATAGAAAATTTGTAATTGAAAATCCTTTTTCCACCTCTTAGGTTTATGGCTCCTACCACCCAAAAATGCCTTTCTCAAGTACCTGCGAGCCATCCTTTGAAGTGTGGTCATCAGGAAGGAGGGCAGGAGCCCAACTGCAGTAAGTGCCACTTAGCAAACCCAGATGGCCGAACCACATTGACCAACTCCCCCAGTGTCCTTCAGTACTTTTCCTTTAGCAGACCCCAGAGCTTGAAAAGGCTTTTGCCTTCCGTACTGAGTTTTCACTGCAGTATCCTGAGTGAATCTGCCTTCCCACTTCAGCAAGCGTCTGGCTGTGCTTCTCTTTGACACCACCCTCTTCTCTTAGTTTCTCCACCTGGGCAAACACCTAGGATGGGTGGGCCTAAGAAATGGGCCAGGGACACTTACAGGGGTGGGAGGAAATGGTGTGGAGGAAAGGCGAGGACCTTGGAGAGACCATCTGGTTGTCTCCCTGCCCTGGGCAGGCTCAGACAGAGCTGGGCCTTTCCTGCCCAGGTAAGCTCAGGGAACCACGTAGAAATGGGCTGTCTGCTCACTCCACATACGTGTCTCCCTGCCCTGGGCAGGCTCAGACAGAGCTGGGCCTTTCCTGCCCAGGTAAGCTCAGGAAACCACGTAGAAACGGGCTGTCTGCTCACTCCATATACACCGACCAGTGAGGATGATCCCTGTACCTGGTCTCCAACGACAGCCTGTCTGGGGCCTCCCCATGGTCTCCACACCCGACTCCCATGTGTGGTAGGAGTGGGGATGGGGACCTCACGAGGTGTTCCCTGGCAGCCCTGTCTGTGGATCATGGGAGTCTTCAGAACATCCCTATGGCAGACAAGGAGCTGCCCTGTCATGCAGGAACCTGGGGACACAACAGAAACAGTTATCGGGGAGAGACACCCACATGCTGAGGGGGACCCCGCAGCCAAAGAGGAGCAACCCCGCGGTAGGAATGAGCCAAAGCCATTCACGAGGGCCTGGCCTGAAGCGCCCTTGAGAAGACCCTGGCCTCTGAGCCCAGCCTGGGGCTGGGAACACTGAGGAAGTTCTGGGCAGAGAAAGGAAGAAACAAGTCAGAGCTGCTGGTCTCACAGAGGGTCACGGGGCCCCTCCCCAGGGGGCTGTGCAGACTCCACAGGTCAATCTGACCACTCAGGGCTCAGCCTGGGGCTTGCGGGGGAGGGGGCAGTAGGTCATGGGCTGAGGGGAGACCTCCTTCATCCTTCCCAGAAATGCCACGGCACTGACACCACTGAGTGTATAGGGGGCATCCTGTTAGCAGCTGTTAGCAGCTTGCCTGACCACCAGCCCCACTTCCAGGTGAGAGCCCAGGCCCCAGGACAGGTGAGAAGTCAAAGTGTCAGGGGTTGTGTCCAGGGCCCAGGCCCAGTCAGCACTCTGCCCCCTGGAAGCCCCCCTCAGTCGGGGCCATCCCGGAAGGGACCTGAACCTTCTCACCAGAGAAAGAAACCCCCAGCCCTCACGCACTCCTCCCTGGGTAGTCAGTGTGGGATTTTCTCCTTTTTCCTAAAAGCCAGTTAGGCTCTCCAGGCAGTTTCCAGCTGTGGTGTGCTGGTCTGGGGTGGTCGGTGAGAC
>NW_007732182.1:112606-115231 GCF_000696425.1 Galeopterus variegatus
AGCCCCTCTGAGCTGGGCATTTCCTGTCTCCCGTGGTGATTATCATCACCAAACCATTGAACGCTGTTGGTCACCTAGCAATTATTGACAAAGTGTGTACAAAGGTGTCCTCACTGAGGAGGTAGGGCACGTACTAGTGTACTGAACACGGCCAGCATCAGACAGTGGAACAGAAAAGCACAAAGAGCATCTAACAGGGGCCACAGGTGGGCTGAGAGCCCCGACCCCAGAAACCTGACACTGTGAGGAAGCCGCAGTGGTTCGTCACCAGCCTCACCTCCCAGAGTATCCAGGAGCTCAGAATGTGGCAGTCAGCACCAGAAGAGCAGAGGTGCCACCAAATCTGCTCAACACTCTTTTACACATGGGGAAGCTGAGGCACAGAGAGGTCACGTGACCTGCCAAAGCCACCCTGAGGCGCTGGTGGACAGGCTGGCGTGGGGGGACACAGTGCATCAGGGTGGGGGGGCGTGGCTATACTGCTTGCCTCCAAGTGTCTCTGCCCCATATCTGCAGCCTTCAGTCAAGGACCCCCCTGCCCTACCCTGGGGACCCCTATACAGACCTCTACGGCCCCTGCTCTCCTCTGTAACTTCTCTGATATGTAACTAAGTAAAATGTCAGTTTGTGTGGATTCTCTTCTCTCTCACNTAACTTCTCTGATATGTAACTAAGTAAAATGTCAGTTTGTGTGGATTCTCTTCTCTCTCACGTTTTCTCTTTTCCTCAACCCCGTCTATGCTGCTGTATGTGCACATGCTTTGGTTTCTGTGTGATAGACCCTAATGTGCACCGACTGTTTTATCCCTCCATTACCACACTGCTGGCTCCTGCAGCTATCAGAAGCAACATTTAATTAACTTCCCCATATATGTTCTCTTATAGACTCGACTCTGAGGATTTATTGAAGTTAGACTTAAGACGGAATCCAGACGGAAGGTTTCATGCACCAGACGGGGCCCCTGTGGGAAAGTATGAGGTCACCGTTCCTGAGGGTCTGAGACTGCCCTGAGTGTCACTCACTGTTAATCCCTCCTTCACCCTCACCCCAGCGCACATAAAATAACCACCGACTTCTCTAGCGCACATGCACCCTGACTCTTGGCAAGGCAGGTGTTTCCTCTGACAGCACATGGAGCGCGACTTGCCTGCTCCTCTCCCAAGTGCCCTCGGTGCGGGGTTGTCTGTGGCCTTCCCCCCCCCCCTTGTTCCTTGAAACCTTCACTCCTCTGCCAGTCTGGGCAGACGTCTGCCGTCGCTTCTTTGAAGGCTCAAAATGCTATCATAGGCAAGAATGGCTATTGAGTTTTGGCTCCTTTTTTTTTTTTAATGTCTTAAGAAATGTCCCTGAGACAAGGAAACAAGCATGGAGGGGTCTAATTCCCACTGAAATGAGAATAGAAAATTAATCAACACAAATTAATTGTTATGTAAATTATTCTTTTCTTTAACGAGTNGAATAGAAAATTAATCAACACAAATTAATTGTTATGTAAATTATTCTTTTCTTTAACGAGTAATCATGTTAAAGGTTTTGACAGGTAGAAGTTTGACAGGAGATGCCTGGCTGTTAGGTTTAAACAAATCTGAATTTATATCCTGGCACTGCGTGACCTTCAGTAGGTTTCTGAGCCCCTCCGAACCTCCATTTTTAAAATATATGTGTAAAGCAAGGATTACTTCCCATGGCACAGGACCAGTGTGAGAACTGACTGCGATGTGGTATCTGAGACTAGCTAGTGTGGCTTCAGGCACTTGTTAGTTACTGGGTCATCACCGGTCGTCCCTGTGCAGCAGACAGTACAGAGGAAGGCAGCGTGGCAGGCCGAAGCCTCTTGGCGTTGGTGTGCACGGCTGGGTCACGGCTGGGCCCAGTCGTTCTTTCTGCCTACATGGAAGGTGGGTTGCTCTGAGGCCACTGTAGACCATGGACACCAACACCCCTGCTTCCTGCTGTCGCCTCGGGCTCCTGTCCCTGCGTGCTCCAGACAGCTCTGTACTGAACACATCTCGAAGCCCAAGGGCATTCCTGGAAGCAATTACACACTTACATTTTATTCGTGAAAATTCCACTGTTGTGGGCTTCTAGGGAACGGGTCTGAACACTGCCTCTCCATCAGGGCCCCCAGGCACCCCTCAGGGTCCTGCCTCTCTGGAGGAGATGCTGTGCTCACACCAGGCATCGATGGGGCGCACTGGAACCCGCTTCCAGGTGAGATTAGCTGCAGACCAGAGCTGGGGCCAGAGCAGACTGGAAATCCACCTGGAGACTAATGCGGTCTCTTCCAGCTTCTGTGATGACATTACCAAGTGTGGCGTGTGGGGAGAGAGAAGGAATTAGTAATTTGTGCCAAAGTAAATTAATAGATGAAATGTAATAAGGGATGTTGACTTTGTGCAATATTGCTTAGCGCTCCTGTGGAATGACTGGATTTGTAAAATCCATGACTCAGAGCTTATTCTTTCAGAAATGAACCCAGGGAAATTGAGAGCTGACGAGAATAGCCCCGTCCTTCTGATGCCAGCTTTTCTGATTCTAGGAAGGCTGAGTGAGAGGCCATGAAAAATGGACAAGGAACTGTCCAAGGACTTGAGAGGCTCTGCTCACCCTTCAGCTGTCCTCCT
>NW_007732182.1:116141-122041 GCF_000696425.1 Galeopterus variegatus
ACTCAGAGCTTATTCTTTCAGAAATGAACCCAGGGAAATTGAGAGCTGACGAGAATAGCCCTGTCCCTCTGATGCCACTTTTCTGATTCTGGGAAGGCTGAGTGAGAGGCCAAGAGAAATGGACAAGGAACTGTCCAAGGACTTGAGAGGCTCTGCTCACCCTTCAGCTGTCCTCCTGGGAGTGGGAGTGTCCCTTCTCCTCTGCCTGAGCCCCCTGCAGTCCCCTTCCACGTGACGGTGGCCCCTCCTGGATGCGGGCTGCCAAGCCTCCACGGGTGGATGTGGGGCTGGCGTGGGCAGAGCAGGGCAGAGCTCCCGTGAGAGCCTCCAGCGGGTGAGGCCGGCGTCCCCAGGAGCAAGACAGGGCGACTGGCCGAGCGCGTGGGACACGAGGGCCTGGAGGCCCGGGAGGGGGCGCGGCAGACCTGAGCGTGGAGTGGAGTAAAGGGAGGGAAACGGAGAAAAGAAAGCGCTGCCCCGGGTGGCTTAAGCCCTGCCCTGGAGAGTCAGTGGGTGTGAGGCGGGAGCGGGGGACTGGCAGGAGTCCCGCAGCCCAGCACACGTCTGCTGTGGGCCGGCAGTGCAGAGTCCCCTCAGGGCGGCTCACACGCACGAGCATGCCAGCCCCCTTCGTACCGTGGGCCGACGCTTGATGAGTAACTGACCCCCTACTGATGCCGCACACTCCTTCAGAAGATTTCGCTGTTTCCAGTACCGGCTGCGGATGCGGTCGGAACAGAGCGTGTCAGTTCATGGCGCGGCTCTGGGGAGGTCTGTGCGCGTGCAGGCGGCGTGGCCGCGGGAGCCTGGGCGGTGCCCGGGAAGGAAGGACACGGCGGCCCCTCCCGGGCCTCCCAGCTCTGGCCGCCCGGCCCTCGCACCGCTCAGCTCACTCCCTGTCAGTGCAGTCCCGGTGCACGGGCTGCGTGGTCCCTGCCTTGTCACCCGGTCCGGTCAATCCGCAGAAGATGCGCAGCACAGCCGCTGCAGCTAGAGGGCGCTCGTGCGACACCCGCGCTCCATCGGCCTCTGTGGTCTTTTGCAAACTCAATGCCTTCTGCAAACTCAATGCCTTCCGCCTTGGTTTTCTTCTGATGGTCTCAAAGGGATTGGAGCGGGGACTGGACCATGGTTATACAGTCCCTTCAAAATCTGACATTCTGTGATGAAAGCACGCCAGCTCCAGTCCTCAGATTCAGAGCTGTTTTGACAGGAGCCAAAGTTTTAAGTTTAAAAATGAGGTGAATAAAATATTGAGAGAAATATATTTTCAGGTCACAGCTGGAGTTGGTCACAGTTTGTACGCCTGTGGATGAACGAGAAACTCGGCTCTGAGAAGCAAGAAGATTAGAAGGAACAAGTCCTAGAGGAAAAGCTCAGAGGGTGAGTAAGTGTGGGGACAGGAGAGACAGGGCCTTCCCACCGAGCACAAGCGCACCATCGCCTCGTCCTCTTCTGGAGCTGCTGCGCCTTCATTTTCCTGTAATTCCTTAGCTGGAACACTGGGGGTAGAGGGGTATGGCTGCACTCCTCCCCTGCCGTGTGTGCACGTGTGTGTGTGTACCTGTGCACGTGTGTGAGTAGGCGTGTACGCATGTGTGCGTGTGTGTGCAGTGTTTCAGCTGACATCAGAGAGCACATGAACACTTTGCACTTGACTCTCCGTCCCCGTCTTCCCGAGAGTCGGCAGGAGCCCTGAGAGGTAAGGGAGCTGTGTTCCTAACACAGCTGAGCGTTGGGAGGCACCAGAGGAGCTGACGTCAGACTTAGAGGAAAAATTAGAAGTTATTTTTGCTTAGAAAAGAAAAGCCTGAAGCATAAGCACATCAGAAAGGCTCTGCAGCTGTGCTCCCTGCTGAAGATGCGTTTGCCCTGGGCTGAGTCCCTCGGTGACCATTTAAAGCTCAGTGGACACAGAGCTCTCCTCTGACGGCAGTGGACGTTTCATGGAGTACAGGGACGCGGCTCAGCTCATGTCCAGTCCTTAGGAAGCGCCACACCAAAGGGGCAGTGCTTTTGCTTAAGAGCCAAGAACCATGGCTAGCCTGAGGTCACACAGGTTTTCTCCTATGTTTACTTCTCAAGGTTTTGTAATTTTCGACTTTACATTTATTTCTATGATTCATTTTGAGTCAAGTTTTGTGTATGTTGTGCCAAAGTTTACTTTTTAAAAATGTAGATAACCAATTTTCCCAGCATCGTTTGTTGAAAGGTGCTCTTTTCTCCACCGAACTGCCTTTGTAGTTTTGTCAAATATCCATCCTCACATGGGCATGGGTCTATTTCTGGGCTCTCTGTTCTTTTCCCATAGATCCAGTTGTCTATGCTCCTGACAATGCCACACTGTTTTCATTATTGCAGCTTGATAGTATGTTTTGAATCATGAGTTAGGCTTTCAGCTTTGTCCTCATTATGTCCTTACACACTTTAAGATTATTTTATCATGTATATGTTAACTAGCTTGATTTAGCCATTCCACAATGTATACATATATCAAAACATCTCATTGTATACCATAAATATATATAATCTATATTTTCAATGAAATTAAACAAAAAAATAGCATAAAATTATCAATGTGTAAAACAATATTGCTGGGACTTGGACTTGCATCAAATCTATAGATCAATTTGGGGGACTTGATAAGAATATTGGGTCTCATAACTGATGGAAATGGTATATTTTCTTTTTTATTTATGCCCTTTTAATTTCTCTCTGCAATGCTTTATAGTTTTCAATGTACAGGTTTTGCACATCTTCAGACTGATTTAATGCTAAATATTTCACACTTTTTATCTTATTCTAAATAGTATTTTAAACAATTTAAGTCCCAAATATTTCTTATTAGTATTACAAACTATAACTCATTTTTTGTCATGAATGCGTGCTTTTTGAATAGACTTTATTATTTGAATAGTTTTAGATTTACCAAAAAATTAAGTAGATAATATAGAGTATCCATATACCTGCACCTGTTTCCCTCCATTGCAAATATCTTACAATAGTAAGATATATTTGTCACAATTAATGGACCTATCTATATCAACACGTTATTATTAACTAAAGTTCATAGCTTATTCAAATTTCCTTAGGTTTTCACTAATGTCCTTCATTCTTCCCAGAATCCTGTACAGAATACCATGCTACATTTAGTTGTCATTTTTTCTCAGCCTACCATTAGCTATGAAAGTTGCTCAGACTTTCTTGTTTTGAATGACCTTGACAGTTTTGAGGAGTACTAGTCGAGTATTTTGTAGAATGCCTATCAGTTGGGATTTGTCTGATGATTAGACTGGGGTTGCAGATTTGGGGAGGATGGATGATCACAGAGGTGAAGTGTGGTGCTCTCATCACACAGTATCGAGGCTGTAGACTCTCCACATGAGTTATCATATTGTTTCTAATCTTGTTCTTCTGGCCAAGGCAGTGTTTGTCAGATTTCTCTCTGCAGAATCACTTGTTTTTCATATTGTACCTTTTGGGAGAAAGTTTCTGTGCGCAGCCCACACTTCAGGAGAGGGGAGTTATGCTATCCCTTCTCAAGGGCGGAGTGTCTACACAAATTTTTTGGAATTCTTCTGCATGGGAGATTTGTCTCATCTTCCCAAATTACTTATTTATTCAATCATTTCTTTATATCAGTATGAACTCATGGATAATTATTTTGTTCTTTTGGGTCATAAACCAATAAAAACTTATTTCATTGCTCAATTTTTGTCTAGTTTTGTCTTTTGGGTATACTTTCAGTTGGCTCCTATATCTCTTTGACATGTCCCCATCAATGTGCCTTTTACTTATCTGTTTGTTTTTGTTGTCATTATCATTTTAGCACTTTCTTACTTTCTGGCACTACAAAATGCTCCAGTCTTAATTTGTCTGTTTCTTGCCCCAAGCTTACCATTTCTGCAGTGAGCCCTGATTCATTTTTTTGGAGAATGATATTAAAAACCAAGATCTGAGTGCTAGGTACTATTGATTTTTGTAATATAAATTTGTATTCTAAAAACTTACTAAAAACATTCATTGTTTTACCTATATATCTTCTGTAGCTTTTATTTATTTAAACTTAGATAAGCATATCATCTGTGAAGAAAGACAGGTTTAGTTATTTCTGTTCAATCTAGATGTTTTTTGTTTAATTTTCTTGCTTATTTGACTGTTTTGAAGTTCCAGAACAATGTTGGAGATAAAGACCATATAATTATTGATTTTAAGGAGAAATACAGAATATTTCACTATTAGGTGTGATGTTAACTATAGATTTTTCATAAATTTCTTTTATCAGTTGATAGCTGAGAGGTTTTTTTTTTCTTAAGAATACATGTTGGATTTTGTCAAATGCTTTTTCTGCAGTAATTGGGATAACTGTGTGGTTTCTCTATTTTAGTTTGTTAATAGGGTGAATTGCATTGATTGATTTTTTAATGTATCCTGACACTAAGCACCTACAAGTTAAAGGGCTGAGTTCTTCACAAGACTGCCCTCAGCCCAGCCACACTTCAGGGTCCCCAGCCCACCTGTGCTTCTGACTAACTGGCTACAAATCTAGAGGGTTCTGTCATTTTCTCAACTTCAGTAATTTACCAGTATGACTCACAAAACTCAGGAAAGCACTGTCATTATCACTACAGTTTTGTTATAAAGGAGACAAATCAAGACCAGCCAAATCAAGAGACACATGGGGCAACACCTATGAGGGTCTCGAACACATTTTCCATGTTCTCTCCCTGTGGAATCAGGGCATGTCACTATCCCAGCACATCAATATGTTCACCAAAGAGGAAGGTCCACTAAGCTTTGGTGTCTGGAGTTTTTGTTGGGGTCTCATTACATAGGCATGATTTATTGAGTGACTGACCAGGTGACTGAACTCAATCTCCAGCCCCCTCCACTTCTTGGAAGTCAGGCTGTCTTACAGCTCTAACCCTCTAATCACATGGTTGGTGTTTCTGGTGAACAGCCCCATCCTGAGTCATCTTATCTCTTAGCATAAACTCAGGTGTGGTCTAAGGGGCTCATGAATAACAAAGCACTCCTACTACTCCAGAAATTCCAATAATTTAAAGTCTGCCTCTCAGAAACCAGGAAAAAAGGCCAGTCAAATTATCTATTATCCAATATAATGTTAAACCAACATTGCATTTCTGGGATGAATGCCACTAGGTCATGATGAATTATTGTTTTTATATATTGTTAGATTCAATTTGATGATTTTGTTTAGAATTTTTACATCTGTGTTCATGTGGGATATTGGTTAGTAGTTTTATTTTCTTGTAATGTCTTAGCATAGTTTTGGTGTGAAGGTAATTCTGTCTTCAAAAAATCCATTGGGAATAGTCTATCCTTTTCATTCTTTTTGAAGAATTTGAAACAAATTGGTATACTTTCTTCTTTAAGTAATTTGTCAAATTTACCAGTAAAGCTACCTGGGTCTGCAGGTTTTGTTTAGTTTTGTTTTTTTATAGGAAGATTTTTAAGTAAAAATTCAATTTCTTGTAGAGATATAAGCCTATTTAAGTTATATAATTGTTCCTGCATTACCTTTGATAGCTTTTGTCTTTCAAATTTTTTTCATTTCATTCATGTTGTCAAAATTATTAAAAAGTTGTTTACAATATTCCCTTACTATTTTTCCACTCTGTGACATGTGGTGATGTTCCCTCTCTCCTTTCTGATATTAGTAAGTTTTGTTTCTCTCTCTGATCAGCCTGGCAATTTTTTTTTTTCCTTTTTGTCTTTTTTACTGACCGGTAACGGGATCGCAACCCTCGGTGTCACGCCCGTACCGGGGACTGGCAACGGGATCGCAACCTTCGGTGTGGCGCCTGCACCATGCTCAGCCAGTGAGTGGGAACCGGTCTCCACATGGGATCCGAACCCTCGGCGGGAGCACGGCCGCA
>NW_007732182.1:122226-125959 GCF_000696425.1 Galeopterus variegatus
TTCGGTGTGGCGCCTGCACCATGCTCAGCCAGTGAGTGGGAACCGGTCTCCACATGGGATCCGAACCCTCGGCGGGAGCACGGCCGCACTCCCAAGTGGCGCACTCTCCAGTGCGCCACTGGGCCGGCCCCAGCCTGGCAAATTTTTATGAAAATTTTTAAGCTTATCACTGAAACAGCTTTTGATTTTCTCTATTTTTTTTTATGTTTTCTTTTTCATTGTCTTCCTCTTTTGTCTATCTCACGTCCTGTCGTCAACTTACTTAAGATTTAATTTGTATTTTCCTTTTTATTTAGCTCAAAGTATTTTCTAATTTCAATTTGGGTTTCATTTTTGACCTGAAGGGTTATTTGTAAGTATTTTGTTTAGTTTTCAATAATTGGAAATTTTCAAGAAATACTTCTGTTATTGATCTCTAATATAATTTCATTATGGCCAGAGAACATATTTTGTATATTACTTTAATTCTTTTAAATTGAATGAGACTTTTTATGGTCTATAATATGGCCTATGTCGAAAATTATTCTGGGTGCAGTTGAAAAAATGCTTACTGTGCTGTTTTGGGTGTAATAGTCAATAAATGCCAATTGGGGCAAGTTGGTTGATAGTGTTTTTCAAATCTTTTGTGTCCTCGCTGATTTTTCTACTTTTTCTGTGAATTATTCAGAGAAAGATATTTTAAAAGTATGATGAAACTTGTGACTGTATTTCCTACTTACAGATCCAAGAGTTTTTGCTTCAGATATTTTGAAACTTTTATTACTAGGTATAAAAACATTTATGATCATTTAATGGCTATTTGCTCCAGATGAGCTGATTGTTTTTTTCATAATGAGTCATATATTCCTGTTTGCATGAATGTCAGTCATATATTCTTGTTTTCATATTTAGTGGATGACAGACATTGTTAATTTTATCTACTTAAGTACCACATATTTTATTTATTCCTGTAAATATTATCAGGCTTTGTTCTGGGATGATATGATGTTTGAATCAATCTGGTCATTTTGGGTCTTTTAACATTTCTTGGGCTGGACTGGAGCTCTTTTCAGTCTAGGGTAATTATTTCCTACTCCTGAGACAAGTTCCGTTGTGTCCTGTAGCCAGTGTCTCATAGATTTTGAGGTCTTCCAGCTTGGCTGGTGGAATTGGGCCCTGTTCCTACATCTAGGATTAGTTCTGGGTTCTGTCATCTATGCTCCTTTTGGGTAGTAATATTTTCCTGACCTTGGGTTACTTTCTCAGACCTTTGCACTCATTAGTCCTTGATCATGCAGTTTTTATTTTTAATACTAAATTGAGTAAGGCTATTCTCTGGGAGGAATTTGACTTGCCCTTTTCATAGCCAAATGTAAAATTTCCACCCTTTTCGAGTGACCAAGCTCCTCATTTCTTGAGGTACTTGAGGACTGGCATGTATGTAACTGGGATGCATCCTTCCTCCTGTGGGTGATCGGGCAGAGGCACAGAGGTCTTAGAGCCCAGCATCATCTTTGGGATGTGTTCTGGCTGAGGTATATGACTTACAGTTCTGTGTGCTGAATAGGTCTCAGGCAAGGATCAATCTACCCGGGAGGAAGAGATTCCTGGAACTTACCAATTCTAGGTTCTAGTAGCTTTTTCATAGATTCCTTTCATTATTAAAGCAATACATTTTCCTTTAATGAAGACAGTTTTACTTATTGCTTTCTAATCTGTATATCTCGTATTTTTCTTTCTTGCCTTAATGGACATATCAAAACTTTCAGTACAGTGCTAAATGGAAGAGGTGAGAGGATACATTTTTGCACATTCCCAAATACAAGAGTATTTACAAAGTATATTAAACTGAAAGAGCACAACATGACACTGTGTGCTATGCAGTTAAAATAATGTTTCACAGAAATCGATACCTTTGCATGCTTATGTTACAGAAGAAGAAAAATGTTAGTTAACATTTCTAAGGCAGAAAAAGAACAGCAAAGAAAACTCAAAGTTAGTTAAAGGAAGGAGGAAAGAAAGATAAGAGTGGGAATCCTCCAGATCTTCTAGAGTTAAATTTTAATAATGGTTTATTATGAACAACTTCATATCAATAAATTTGGCAGTTTAAATGAAGTAGATGAATCCTTGGAAGGACGTGACAGAGAATGTGTAGCTGTGTCTGGATTGAGTTTCTTGCTCTTCCTACAGCGGCAGCTGTTCTCTTCCACCAGTTGTGCCACTTAAGGGAGGCTATATTAGGACTCTCCCAAATGTCTTTTCTGTGAGTGTCCAGTGGGTTTCAAGGAGAAATACCTGCAGAAAAAGAAAAAAAAAGTGTGATCTTTCCCCATATTTTCAGTCCCAGGGGCTTCACCCTCTCTTGCCAGAGCATAAACAGGCTGCAGCAATCCATCAATTACCCACAACGACTCTTCTTACAGGTGTCTCATGTCCACTCAGTGTCCTGTCTTGTTTTTACCTGTAGGAACCTGTTTATCTCTAAATTTTGGGCAATGTGGTTGTTCTGCAACCTCAGCATTCCAATGGGGTTAAGGAAAGTGGTAAACTCCTTTTTATCTAGATTTTTTCATTGCAAGTTCTTGAGCAATGCTCTTTCCAACTCTCCAGTCAGAGTCTGGAAAGTCTGTGCATTCTTCTGGAGTATTTTTCACTATCATTATTTGCTTCTAAACAGTTTTATCATTCTAAGAATAGCTACACTATTCATATTTTTCTGGTGATTGACTTAGTATATAAAGTTCAATTTTTAAACTTAGCAGTCTACCTTTATGTAAACCACTTTATGTAAATGTTGGTATCTTATGACATTATATTTCCGTTTCTCTTCCATACCTTGTACTATTGTTGATTTTTGTGCATGTTATAAACCCCAATTAAATTATTGCAATTTTTTCTTTAAATGGTTTATCTGCTAATTTTTTTAAAAAATGAAAATAAGCCTTTAATTCATATCTTTCTTTTACTATTTCCGAAATACGTATTTTTTCCTTTTTGTAAATACAATTAACATTTGGTACAATCTCCTAGCACAAACCATTTCGAAAGGTATGTGTCAACACCTCTTCTCTGAATTTTTTGTCTTAAAATGTCTTCATTTTGCCTTTAATTTTAGAGGATATTTTTGCTAGATATAGAATTTTAGGTTGGCTTTTTTTTTTCTTTTAGTACTTTCATTGTCTTCAGGTTTGCATTGGTCTTGCTGGTAATCTACAAACAATCTAATAATTCGCCTTTATAGAATGAGTCTTTTTGCCCTGCTTGTTTCTAAGATTTTCTACTGATCACTGTCTTGCAGCAATGTGATTATAATACAGCATAGTGTGGTTTCCATTAGATACCTGTTGCTTGGGTTTTGTCAAGTTTCACATGACATACCCTGCAAATTCCAGTGGCCTCAGTCTCCCAGAGTCCTAATCTTGTCTCTACATTCAGTGAGACAGCTGTGCTCTGCCCGGCCTTCCTCTCCTGTGCTACGGGTGAGGAAGGTGCTCCAGGAGGACACCTTCTCTCACTCATAGTACTCCTGTGCTATGTGTTGTCTAAACTGGGGAAAATTGTTGTTTCATATGTCCTCCCCAGTTCTCTTGATGTGTAGACAGCAGGTCAAGTTACGCTGTTAGGGCAAAGCCAGAGGTTTCTTTAATCACTCAATAAGGTTTCATTAGTTAGCTGCCTGTGTGCAAATCTCGCTGGT
This sequence comes from Galeopterus variegatus, assembly GCF_000696425.1. Taxonomy (NCBI): domain Eukaryota; kingdom Metazoa; phylum Chordata; class Mammalia; order Dermoptera; family Cynocephalidae; genus Galeopterus; species Galeopterus variegatus. Next base: position 125,906 of record NW_007732182.1, read on the forward strand.
TAACTCTTGCATTGTAACATGTCCATAAATCAAATGAGGTCTTTCCAGCATGTA
>NW_007732182.1:126373-131981 GCF_000696425.1 Galeopterus variegatus
CGCTGGTTAACTCTTGCATTGTAACATGTCCATAAATCAAATGAGGTCTTTCCAGCATGTAAGACTGATTTTTAAATTAAATTAAAATGCAACTCTTGCTGTCCCCCTGAGTTTCCTGTTTTTAGTATTGTTTTTAGCTTGTGGCTGGTAACTTTGAGTTGCTCCCAGGTACCATCCAACGAGTCCCCACTCCCATCTCTCCTCTCCCACCCAGGCCCATTTTTGCTTACCTGGATCCTTCCCTGGAAAGGATCTGGCCTTTTCTCAGTTTTGATGGGAACGTGCATCCCCATCCAAACCCACGGCATTCAGAATGATCCAGAATTCAGGCAGCTCTGGGCTAGTGGACCCAAAGTCCTTCAACAGAAGGTTCAGTTGGGTTCCGTCCTCTTTGCTGAGGGCAGGTAGCATTCAGGGTCAGCATGAATGGAAGGGATGGCTCATAATTACCATCATCAGTAGAGCTGCTTTACCCATCCACCATGTCCATGTTTGACTGAGGTGATAGGAAGTATTTCTTTAGGACTTGCCATGAGGCAGGTGGTGCTGTGTGTGTGAGACCAGGGATGTCTCTGACCCTGTGGAGTGAATAAAATTTGCTTTGTCTGGAATACTCAGTGTCATTTTCTCTCTTCAGAAATGTTCTTCTTGTGTATTAGATCAGCAGTTGGTGTAATTCTCAAAATCATCTGAAATATTTTGGTAGTATATGCTCAAATGGAACCTCAATAATGGCTAAACACATCAGTGATTCCTAGAGCATGTCTCTTTCATACCCCTGGCAGCAAATAGATGAGAAGGTTAGGTTATAGCATATCAGAGGATCACGGACTCTAAAGTGTGTTGAGGAGTCCTGGGCACGTGTAGGGAAAACTGTATACCCTGGACGCGTTGTGTCCACTGTGTTTCTGTCTGTTGTCTCTGTAGTGCACTTGCATGGTGAAGACATCCTGGTTTATACAAAGTTCNTCTAGTAGCTTTTTCATAGATTCCTTTCATTATTAAAGCAATACATTTTCCTTTAATGAAGCCAGTTTTACTTATTGCTTTCTAATCTGTATATCTCGTATTTTTCTTTCTTGCCTTAATGGACATATCAGAACTTTCAGTACAGTGCTAAATGGAAGAGGTGAGAGGATACATTTTTGCACATTCCCAAATACAAGAGTATTTACAAAGTATATTAAACTGAAAGAGCACAACATGACACTGTGTGCTATGCAGTTAAAATAATGTTTCACAGAAATCGATACCTTTGCATGCTTATGTTACAGAAGAAGAAAAATGTTAGTTAACATTTCTAAGGCAGAAAAAGAACAGCAAAGAAAACTCAAAGTTAGTTAAAGGAAGGAGGAAAGAAAGATAAGAGTGGGAATCCTCCAGATCTTCTAGAATTATTTCCAATAATTACCCACAACGACTCTTCTTACAGGTGTCTCATGTCCACTCAGTGTCCTGTCTTGTTTTTACCTGTAGGAACTTGTTTGTCTCTAAATTTTGGGCAATGTGGTTGCTCTGCAACCTCAGCATTCCAGTGGGGTTAAGGAAAGTGGTAAACTCCTTTTTATCTAGATTTTTTCATTGCAAGTTCTTGAGCAATGCTCTTTCCAACTCTCCAGTCAGAGTCTGGAAAGTCTGTGCATTCTTCTGGAGTGAGTATTTTTCAGTATCATTATTTGCTTCTAAATAGGTTTATCAGCTACACTGTTCTTATTTTTGTGGTGATTGACTTAGTATATAAAGTTCAATTTTTAAATTTAGCAGTCTACCTTTATGTAAACCACTTTATGTAAATGTTGGTATCTTATGACATTATATTTCCGTTTCTCTTCCATACCTTGTACTATTGTTGATTTTTGTGCATGTTATAAACCCCAATTAAATTATTGCAATTTTTTCTTTAAATGGTTTATCTGCTAATTTTTTTAAAAATGAAAATAAGCCTTTAATTCATATCTTTCTTTTACTATTTCCGAAATACGTATTTTCTCCTTTTTGTAAATACAATTAACATTTGGTACAATCTCCTAGCACAAACCATTTCGAAAGGTATGTGTCAACACCTCTTCTCTGAATTTTTTGTCTTAAAATGTCTTCATTTTGCCTTTAATTTTAGAGGATATTTTTGCTAGATATAGAATTTTAGGTTGGCTTTTTTTTTTCTTTTAGTACTTTCATTGTCTTCAGGTTTGCATTGGTCTTGCTGGTAATCTACAAACAATCTAATAATTCGCCTTTATAGAATGAGTCTTTTTGCCCTGCTTGTTTCTAAGATTTTCTACTGATCACTGTCTTGCAGCAATGTGATTATAATACAGCATAGTGTGGTTTCCATTAGATACCCGTTGCTTGGGTTTTGTCAAGTTTCACATGACATACCCTGCAAATTCCAGTGGCCTCAGTCTCCCAGAGTCCTAATCTTGTCTCTACATTCAGTGAGACAGCTGTGCTCTGCCCGGCCTTCCTCTCCTGTGCTACGGGTGAGGAAGGTGCTCCAGGAGGACACCTTCTCTCACTCATAGTACTCCTGTGCTATGTGTTGTCTAAACTGGGGAAAATTGTTGTTTCATATGTCCTCCCCAGTTCTCTTGATGTGTAGACAGCAGGTCAAGTTACGCTGTTAGGGCAAAGCCAGAGGTTTCTTTAATCACTCAATAAGGTTTCATTAGTTAGCTGCCTGTGTGCAAATCACGCTGGTTAACTCTTGCATTGTAACATGTCCATAAATCAAATGAGGTCTTTCCAGCATGTAAGACTGATTTTTAAATTAAATTAAAATGCAACTCTTGCTGTCCCCCTGAGTTTCCTGTTTTTAGTATTGTTTTTAGCTTGTGGCTGGTAACTTTGAGTTGCTCCCAGGTACCATCCAACGAGTCCCCACTCCCATCTCTCCTCTCCCACCCAGGCCCATTTTTGCTCACCTGGATCCTTCCCTGGAAAGGATCTGGCCTTTTCTCAGTTTTGATGGGAACGTGCATCCCCATCCAAACCCACAGCATTCAGAATGATCCAGAATTCAGGAAGCTCTGGGCTAGTGGACACAAAGTCCTTCAGCAGAAGGTTCAGTTGGGTTCCGTCCTCTTTGCTGAGGGCAGGTAGCATTCAGGGTCAGCATGAATGGAAGGGATGGCTCATAATTACAGTCATCAGTAGAGCTGCTTTACCCATCCACCATGTCCATGTTTGACTGAGGTGATAGGAAGTATTTCTTTAGGACTTGCCATGAGGCAGGTGATGCTGTGTGTGTGAGACCAGGGATGTCTCTGACCCTGTGGAGTCAATAAAATTTGCTTTGTCTGGAATACTCAGTGTCATTTTCTCTCTTCAGAAATGTTCTTCTTGTGTATTAGATCAGCAGTTGGTGTAATTCTCAAAATCATCTGAAATATTTTGGTAGTATATGCTCAAATGGAACCTCAATAATGGCTAAACACATCAGTGATTCCTAGAGCATGTCTCTTTCATACCCCTGGCATATGCTCAAATGGAACCTCAATAATGGCTAAACACATCAGTGATTCCTAGAGCATGTCTCTGGCATACCCTGGAAGCAAATAGATGAGAAGGTTAGGTTATAGCATATCAGAGGATCACGGACTCTAAAGTGTGTTGAGGAGTCCTGGGCACGTGTAGGGAAAACTGTATACCCTGGACGCGTTGTGTCCACTGTGTTTCTGTCTGTTGTCTCTGTAGTGCACTTGCATGGTGAAGACATCCTGGTTTATACAAAGTTCTCCTCTGCCAGGAATTCCACTTCACCACTGCTCACTGTTACCTGTTAAATGTCATGACTAGAATCGCCACTGTTCTGCGAAGACAACATGACTTGAATTTTCAACGGACATGAGGATTTTTGTCTTTTCCCTACCATGAGACTAAAGCCATAAAAACTCATTCACCTTCAGATAAAAGTGTTTTACTTGTGTTTTTGTCTTTTGAGTAATTTAGCATAAATGCAGAAATACAACTGTTCAGCAAAGAGAAATGAGAAGCATCCCAGCCTTATTTTTGAGAAACAAGGACATCTTCCTACCTCTTTCTTTGATCCTGAGAGTCAAATGTTTTTTCAAGATGCTGCACAGAATGCTCAAGCAAGAAGCTAACAATTCATGGAGAAAATGGGGTGCTTTCGTTGAAAAACAACTGTGTTTTTATATTTCTGTCCTATATTTTATAATCACCACCTAGCAGCCAGTATATCTTTCTCTTTCTAATGTTCTGCAGCTTTTCTCTTTCCTCTGCTCAGTAAGTGTAACCGAACCGGCTGGTATCTGTTTGTTATAAGCCTGCAGCTGAGCAAAGCTTTACATTAGATATTTGTCATCTCAGGATGCTGTTCATTAGAACTGGCTTTCCACTACCAGGCCTACTTCTCTTGTTTTGCTAAACAGGACATGCTTCAGTGATTGCTGGAATGAATTGCATTTTTTTTTCTTCCTTCCTTCCTTCTTTTTTTTTTTCCTTATTTTCTAATACAATGATCAGGCTAAGAGCTAAATGTCATAATGTATTTGTTATTTTTATCCCTCCTTGTTTATTCTAGGGTGAAGTTGTTTTCCAGGTAGTGATGAACTCAGCCAAGACTTCCTCTCCCTCCCCTTGTTGGGCAATTTGCAGTATTTGTGAAGAAGATGCTAATGTTGCTGACTTGTTGTCAGAGCTGTTATTAGAGTTTTGTCAAACATCAATTCTTATATTGTCTTCTGTCACTGATGCAAGTCCAGGCTGTATTTTTCATGCTTCATGGATAGTGTTCCTGGGGGGATGATCAGTTAACCTAACAGTGTCTCTGAGATTAAATATGTGATTTTGAAGGTCTAGAACAAGGAGAAAATGCAAGATCTTGGATCCAGTATAGACAAACTCAGACCACCATAATGGGCCCGGGCAGTCTCTTTATCTCAATTCTTCATGGGAGAAAAGGGCAGAACATCTTTTTTTTTTTTTGGAAGCTGGCCATTACAGGGATTGAACCCTGAACATGGGTGTTACAGAATGTCTTATATAGATCAGTGCAGGACAGGGTTATGTCAGGGGTCCTGGGGTCATGTGTGATTGCATGGAAACTCCAGGTAACTGGCCAACACACAGTGATGCAGGTGCACTTTATCTGGTTATCGCATTTGATTAGATCATATCTTGGGATTCATCAACATGAACTGTCAGAGCAGGACTTGGGGTGGGGAGCAAGACGATCTTGTAACTAGACCTCCCACTCAAGTGAGAGGTTGGCAGCTGCTGGTACAGATGAGGATTCCACCTGGCTGAACAAGGACAGTGTCCAAGTGAGTATGGTAACAGTGGACTTGGTAGAAGTTGGGCCAACCAGAGCTCAAGATGGACCGGGAAGGGTGACTTAGCATACAGTGTAGATAAGATTTGGAAGCACAGGCAGTTGGCATCAAGGAATCAGCTCCACATGGAGCAGGGCCCCAGACATCAGCCTGGAACTGAGGGCTCAGTTCTCAGGAGGGGCTGGTAATAGCAAGGCCAGGCCTCAGGCCCAAGGAACTCCAGGGCATTAGTACATTTCCTAAATAAAGTTCAGGGCAGAGATGCAGCCATGAGGGGCCAGGCTAGGGAGTGGGGCTCTCAGAAACAGTGACAG
>NW_007732182.1:132689-139311 GCF_000696425.1 Galeopterus variegatus
AATCCAGATGCCTCATTTTGGGGACAAGTGGCTGTATATGGAAGTTGGCTACCAGACAAGGCCTGATGGTTTGTATCACTATTCATGAGAGCAAGGTCATATGTTTTAGTCTCTGCTAGGCCCTTAAATTGGTACCATGTGATAGCCATATACTATATACCTAAGAATTTCTAATTCACTTGAAAATATATATTAAGGGTGCCAAGCCATCAAGTGACTGGAGCAATCAGTGTCTGGCACCCAGCAGTTACTCATCAAATGCTGTAAATGAATAACCAGTAAACACTCCACTAGCAGGAAAGATAACCACAGTCCTCCCTAACTAATAGGAGGATATCATCATGTGGTGACGAAATGACAGGCTTGATCTGTAACAGTCGGGATGAAAATCCAGTAGAAAAAGGGTCTGTCATAGAAACCCTAAAGACAAATAAATAATCACAGAGCTCTTGTGTGTGGCAATGTTTTGTCACACACATTTAATTTATCTCCCACAGTCAGGATAGTTTTACAGCCCAGGAGAGTGAGACCCGATAGATCGAATGGCTATTGAAAGCCACACAGCCGTCAGACACACTGGCCCAGGCAGTGAGGTGGATGCATGGTGGTTATAATGTGTCTTCTGGGCAGGACTCGGAGGCCACTTCTGCAGAAGCAAGGTGCACCAGGAGGTCAGCACCAAGGACCCAAGACAGACAGTGCCATGGAGTGTGGTCCTGGGCAGAGGCGTTTGTTCTGCTGGATGTGGACAAGCCTTGGTCCCCAAGGAAAGACTCCATCGAGAAGTGGGTCAGAAGCCGCCTGTGCATGAGGCAGGAAGAGAAATTCCGGGACTAATTCGAGTTGTATTTGGTCCAAAGGAAGCATTAACTGTGAGATCTCATGGGCTGGTTTAACAAACTTTCATATCATGTCAGTTAGTGGTAGAGTAGGTAAGGTATTATTCAAATGGGAAAATTCTCGAGAGTGAAAGGCAGAGCTATTAAATTTTTGCCTGGGATAACAGGTATAAACAGTCCCAGGCAAACTGCATATTCAAGCTGCAGCTCAGGACAGGGCTACTCCCTCCTTTTCCCAGAAGAGGGTGACACCACTTCCCACTCTGGACTAGTGCAAATTCTGTTTGCATAAATCACCCCCACCAGTTGTGCAAATTCAGGAAGCCCCAAAGACATCTCAGGCCTCTGGATGTTGAGGACCAGAAGGGGATCACTTAAATTCTATTTTTCAGTTAAAAGACTTAGTTTTTTGATTCCAGTTCTGTCAGCAACTGGCCATGAGCCCTAGGCCTACCCCATTATTTTCCCAAGAATCACTTTGCTTATCTGTTAAATGGGATTGTACCCCCTCTCTGTCTGCCGATTCAGTATTTTTTTTAGAGCCAGAATAAACAAAGTGTGTTAAAGTTCCCCATGAGGTGAACACTGTTTCAAAAGTGTGATGGCTAATTTTAGGCATCAATTTGACTGGATTAAGGGATACCCAGGTACCTGGTAATTCGTTGTTTCTGGATATATCTGTGTGGGTATTTCCAGAAGTGATTGGCATTTGAATCAATGGACTGAGTAAGGAAGATCTGCCCTCACCCAATGTGGGTGGGCACCATCCAGTTGCCTGAAGGCCCGGGTAGAACAAAAAGGCAGCAGAAAGGTGAATTTGCTCTCAGTCTCTGTCCTAGAGCTGGGACACCCTTCTCCTCTTGCTCTTGGACATCAGAACCCTAGATTCTCCAGCTTTTGAACTTCAAGGTATGCACTGCAGCCCCCCAAGTTCTCTGGCCTTCAGACTTGGACTGAGCCACACTACCAGCTTCCCTGGTTCTCCAACTTGCAGACAGCCTATTGTGGGACTTCTCAGCCTCCTTAATTGCATGAGCCAACTGCTCTAATAAATCTTCTTGCATATATCTACATCTACATCTCCACCTTTCCAATCTATATCCTGTTGGTTTTGTCTCTGGAGAAGCCTGGCTAATCTGAAAGGTGAGAGCTCATTTGTAAGGCAGCATCATTCATTCTTGGTGGTAAAGTCAGTTGAAAGGAGTGTGGTGTGATTTGAATGTTCATCTCCTCCAAAATTCATGTTGAATTTTAATTGCTATTGTAGCTGAATTAAGAGGTGAGACATTTAAGAGGTGATTATGCTATGAGGACTGTGCCCTCATGGGTAGGTTTAAGGCTTTTAAAAACAGCTTTCAGGAGTGGGTTCTCTTTCCCACTCTTTCACCTTCCACCATGTAATGACACAAGAAGAAGGCCCTTAACAGACACTGGCCCTTGATATTGGACTTCACAGCCTCCAGAACTGTGAGCCAATAAATTCTGTTTACAAGTATTATAAATTACCCAGCATCAGGTATTCTGCTATAGCAGCACAGACTGGACTGAGATGGAAAATTGGTACCAAGAAGTGGGACTGTTGCTATGGCAAATACTTGAAAATGTGACAGTGGCTTTGGAGCTGAGTAATGGGTAGAGTTTGGAAGAGTTCAGAGGTGCATGCTATAAAAATCCTAGATTTCTGTGAAGGGAGCATTAAGGGTGATTCTGGTGAAGCTTCAGAAAAAGACAAGAGCTGTAGGGGAAGTCTAAAACTCCTTACATATTATTGAAGTGGCTGTGATCAGAATGTTGGTAGAAATATGAATGATAAAGACCATTCTGATGAAGTCTCAGGTGTAAATTAGGAGCAAGGTATTAGAAACTAGAAAAAAGGCCATCCTTTTTATAAAGTGGCCAAGAACTTGGCTGACTTATGTCCATACCCAAGGGCTTTGTGAAAGGTGGAATTTAGAGTGATGAACTAGGATATCTGGTGGAAAAAATCTCTAAGCATCAAAGGATTTAGGGTGCTGCATGGCTTCTTTTAACTGCATATAGTAAAATAGGAGAAGAAAGAAATGATTTAAAGATGGAAAATGGAATTTTTAATTAAAAGAGAAACAGAACTTAGGGATTTTGAAGGATTTTTAGCCTGGCTGTGTGGCACAGACTGAAAGAGTATTTTCAGGAGAGAAAAGCAAAGGGTGTGGCCAAGTGACCCTTTGATTAGTTTGGGTAGAAGGAAGCCAGATGCTATTCATTGGGACAATGGGAGAATGACCCTAAAGGCTACCCTACCCATCACACATCATGTCGAGAGCAGGGTCTTGAGGGAAAGGTTTCCAGAGGGGGGGGGCAGTAATTGCATGACCTAAGCTTTCTGTGCACTGTACCACCTCAAGTGTCTGTTTCCTGGCACTGTATTCCTTGGTGGAACCAGCCATGGCTCAACTGGGAACATATTCAACTTTGGTTGCCTCTCCAAAGGGTGCAAGCAGTATGCTTTGTAAGTGTCCACGTGGTGGTAACTCTGCAGATGTGTAGAGTGCATGAGCAGTGGGACCATAGTGGCCTCTTCCTGGATTTCAAAGGATGCCTCAGAGAGCCTTGAGACATAGGCTGAGAATTGCCATAAGGGCAGATCTGCCACAAAGAGTCCCCATTAAGGTAATGTCTAATGGAGTTGTGGGAATGGGGCTGCTCTGGAGAAACCAGAACTGCAGAACCACAGTTAATCAAGGTACTAAATATCTCTTGCAACTTCAGTTTCTTGGCTTCAGAATACCTTGTTATGAAAATCATCGTGTTGCTGACATTGAGTACTGTAGTTTAAGGAATTATTGTTATTGTTTCTGTGGTTGCTTTTTCCCAGACTCTGATCATTCCTAGCTTTAGTTCTTACAGATTCCTCTAACTTTCCTTCCACATGGAGAAGGAGAAAAGAAAAATCTGTGTAGGGCACATTTACGCCTATAAAACGCCATAACTAAAGAAAAAAAAATGGATGCCCTCAAAAAGAGTGTATTGAATACTTAAAAGCAATGAGCTTCTCCCCTCTGCAGTGGCTGAAAACATTACAATTTATCTCGGTTCACATGCTTCCTGTTAAAGAATATTTCAATCTTTTACTAAATCCATGCTTTAATTAAAACAGACCATTCTGAATGACCATACTTAACATGATATTCTAATATAAATTTTAATTTGTTTTAAGACTATTGCTAGGAATCTGTATGCTTTTATATTTAGAGCCAAATGAGGCAGGGGGTTCATTTTTTTATCTTATGACCTGGTTTTCTGGGCCCTTCCTTCCCTGACCTTTGATGCACTCTGACTTTCCTCCCTGTCACTTACTTTTGATGTCCTCTGGCCCTGGAGCCAACTGGAGTATCTCCATCATGCTCTCTGATGTGTTGCTGTCAAGCCAAGAGGAGGACATCACCCCTCCCCCCGCACATCTCAGTCCAAGGGAGAAGGCTGTTTCCGGGCTGTGTGTTTATTTGCCACTGGGCTGGTATGCAAAATACTGGTGCCCACAGGGCATCTGCTAGTCTACCTGTGGCTCCTGCAGCATTTCCTATTTTCTACTGTCCCCTCAGTAGGCAAGTCATAGGGATGCACCTGCCCTGCTCACTCTTCCTCCTGTCCTCCTGAAGAGACCCCTCCCCAACCCCGTGCTGTCAACCTAGAGGGCCTGTTTCTCCCTGTGACATTTGTCCACAGAGCTCATAGCCACACAAAAAGAAAAACAGAATACTTGAGATTGGGTAACTTATAATAAACAGAATTTATTAGTTTACAGTTCTGTTATTAAACAGACTGACTCTAAAAAAGGAAATGCAGAAAATTTATCTTAATACTTTTCTGTATTTCTTTTATTGGAGTTAGTTTTTCAAGCTTTCTATCTCTGCTATGCTGTATTTTGGGAACCTGCATTTTTTTTTTTTTTTTTTTTGGAAATGATCCATTTTGAATAGTTTTTATATTTACTTTTATAGATGTGTGCAAATCGCTAGTTTTAAAATTCCCTCTGTCTTAATGATTACTTTCTCCTAATGACTTGTTTCTTTTTAAATATGTGTGCTTCTATCCTTTTTTTGATTAGTAATTAGTGGTTTTTTATTAATTTATTAATTAGATATAATTTTTTATTTTGTATGTAGTATTTCCTTCCTTTTGATTTATGTATGAATTACTCTTTTGTTATTTTTCTAGCTTTTTAAGTTGGAAATGTAATTCATTCATGTTCAGTCTTTTATTTAAAGAATTTAAAAAATTTAAGTACTGAACTTCTCCCAGTGGTTGGAGACTGGGATCTGGCATGAGATAGCTAGTGTAAAATTCTTGGTGGCAGAAATGACTGCAGTATTAAGTATGGAGATGTCTAACACACTACATTATTAATTAAGTCAATTAATTTAGTTTGTTTATTAGTTCAATGATGTTGTAGCTCTCCTCTGAGACTCCCAAATCCTCAGTAAAATTCTCTACACATGACTGACTTGTGTACTAGTGTTTTGGAGAAAGCAAGGAAAGGGTGTTATAGTTCATGTTTCTGGTTTGGGAGGGCAGAGAGAAGCACAGGCATTTGAAAAACAGACAAACTGCATGGGTCGGGGGAAGTATTCCGTAAGAAGAGGAGACCAGAGGGAGAAGAAATCATGGGAGCATGGTCCTTGGGAATTCACCCACATGTTGAGGGCGGGGTATTGGACTTTGCACAAAAATTGAGATGGAGGATAAAAGGATTTTTATTTGAATATAAAAGTATCTGGTGACCTCATGGAGACTTCTGGGTTACTAGGCACTGCCTTTCTCCTCCAGTGGAAGTGTTTATATTTCTACTTCCTTGGTATCGAGATTCAGATTCTATAAAAAATGTAAGCCTGGCATCACTTCGACACTGTCTTAGTGACCTCCCTCCACCTGCATTAGATTTGAAACATTGGATTCTACTTGAGAAATTGGTGTTCATCAGTATTTCTAAGGAGACCACATGCAATTAGGAGCTCAACAGAGGCTGTGTGGTAATTGTGAAGTTGAAAAATACTGGTATATATTTCTTTTTCTAATGACCCAAATCTCGATTCAGTTCTTAAAAATAAGGGAAAATAAAAGCAGTAAATGTTTCTTCTCTGAATGTCTGTACAATCTCCCCACTTATCTATTTCCTGAATTGCCTTTCTCAGTAATCAGTACCTGTTAACTCATCCGATGCTGCTGGGTTATAGGTGGGAGTGCAGACCTGGGCGTCGGAGGGGCTGGCTGCACCTCAACAACAAGCCTGAGCAAGCTTCACCCACCGAACTCTCTGCTGCCTCCTCCGGGCCACAATTCTTAGCATTCCAGATCATTCCAGAGCCATTGTCGGAGGGTAAGCAGAGTAGGAATTGATTCCCACATCTCCTTGATGCTTCTTGCAATGAACCATTGCCCAGTATCTCAGATGGGCTTGATACACTGCCAGTCATCTCAATTCCTCACTTTACCTCTGAGCTGAGCCTTGAGATGAATCTGCAGATTTTTGAAGCATAAGCCCTGCTCAGCACTGTCTTCCCTGGACCATAATCCCACAAACACGCGTTCATGCCTTCTCCCTCTCCTGCTTTATGAGTGAAACATGTCCAACCCATCTCTGGCCATGAGCTCAAGGTCATTTGTTTCTTGTTTGCGTGCCCAAGGTAGCATGTCTATGTGGAACTTTAAGTTCCTAGTTATTCAGTTACCAGTCCAGTGCCCAGGTAATGCAGTTGGAGAACACATTTTCTTTGGCCACAACTCCAGGCTGGTCTCAAAGTTCT
>NW_007732183.1:0-16014 GCF_000696425.1 Galeopterus variegatus
GAGGGGGTCTGCAGCAGATTCCTTTGCTGAGTCCACAGGGATTCACATATGTTTAGTGCTCCTTCTATATTTGTTGAATAAAAGAATGAATGGATTCTAGAACAGGTCCAGCTGGAGACCTGCTCCATAGGCCTGGCTCTCTGAAGTATCCACAGGATCTTCACATTTCTAATGTGTGAAAGAGAGAAAATATTTCTAAATCCAAAGGACTTATTCCATAGTGATGGGATTTTAGCTTCAACACCAGCAGTGTAGTCTTGAGTGGTATGTCTTTGAATCGCATCTACTTAATCTATTTTTCCATCAAGGGCTCATAAGCACCACAACAGCAATGACCTTTTCTCTACTTCTGTGTTTAACCCCCAGTGGTCCTCATTATATTGCTCTGTTCAACAAACGCTGATGACCAGCTCTTTCTGCTCCTTCCATCCCCAGATAATTTAGAGTTTACTCTAATAAAATGTTTTGCAACTTACAGCATGAAGTCATTAAAGATCTTCTCGCAGGTAATTGATAAAAGAACAGCTCAGCCTGTCTTTTGCATTAACCGCCTCAAAGTTTATACAACCCGTACTTGTACAAATCATACCTAAACCATCTTTGGCCTGCTGATTAGAGGATATCATCCATCAGTGATGAATGATGATGTGGATCCCTGGCCCTCTGAGCTGCCTGACAGCTGGTGCTGCTAGGGGGAGGTCCAGGACCCTAGTGCTGCTAGGACGCTGGGATGCTGCAATGCTGTAGGAAAGGATCTTGGCACAGAGTGGTCCCCATGCCCAGCACCAAGTGGAAGCTCCCACTTCTCACCTAGTTCCTCCAGTTCCTCTATGCCTTATGACCTTCCCTCTTCATGCAAAACTAGTATAGATGGAGTGCAAGGCAGAGAGGGGTTTCTGGCAAGCAATCAGGTAGGTACCTTCCCTGGGAAAGGACTTTTTAAACCTCTAAGTCTTAAAAATTGGAAGCTACTTCTAATACATGAAAATGCATTGGTTGAGTCTGGCTCACTGATACAAGATCATGGTTTACACGTCCAATAAAATTTCCCTTGACATCAGCCAGTTAACCTGAATATAAAGCAATAATTTGTTAACTATCTTTCTTTCATTGCTAATGCCTATTAGAATTCAGCTTTTTAGCCATAATTAATTTACAATATCTGCTTTATTCTTGAGACTATGTGTATTAGTCCATTTCTGTTGCTTATAACAAAATACCTGGAACTGGGTAATTTGTAAAGAAACAATATTTATTGCTTATAGTTTTAGAGGCTGGGAAGTCCAAACTCCAGAGAACACATCTGGTGGAGGCCTTGATGATGACAGTGACAGAGGGGTCTTACATGGCAGAATGGTGAAGCAGAGAGAGAGAGAGAGAGAGAGAGAGAGAGAGGAGAGAGAGGGATTCTCCTCCTTTTAAAGCCCTCAGAACCATGCCCATGACCACCATTAAACAATTCACTATGGCAGGGTCCTCACAATCTAATCACTCTTCAAGGCCTCACTTTTCAGTTACCATGATAGGGTTTCCCACAGTCAACAGTTACAGTGAAGATTAAGATTCAGTGACTTTGGGGGCCATTCAATCCACTGCAGTGTTACTTATAAGGCAAAATAAGAATACATGCTCACCATCACTGCCTTTAAACCAATACTTACACAGAATCTAAACCCACTACCACACAATGTTCTCAGAGGTCATCATCTCTTACTGTCCATCAGACCAGTCAGAAGTTTCCACAGTCAACAGGAAACCACACACCCTTCAGCTCTGCAATTACACCATGGTGCAGGTGGTGCAAACATTCAGGTAGACCAGGTTTCCATTGAACAGCCATTTCATAAGCCTGAATAGTTGGAATAGATTTTGGAACTCCCTCCCATCTGTAAGAGGACAAAAGTCCTCTTTTTCTACTGACAAGAGTCTCAAGAGGTTGGTATTCATCTATCCCAAATAAACTCATTTGAACTCTTGGCGGACTCCCATTAGCTTTTTCATTACCACTCTGGAATAATGTGCAAATAATTAGGTGACAGCCTGTCCTTTGTTTGAATGAACATTATTAAATATACAACAATTATCACACATAGTATATTCCATGTGCATACAAGTCCCTTCAGGGTAATGCACATTCTCAACCCCTAAAAAAATATGAATTATTAACACTCTTCAAGCTCTGTGAAACTAACTCTCGGATCGTGGCACTAAACACTCACTGCTCTGGAACCTATTTGGGCTGGCTGGAGGATTCATGCACTATGGTGTTTGACATACTCATTCTCTCAGGTGAAATACTGCAGGCCAAAACTGCATAATTTATTAGGCTGAAGCAGCAAGGCTGAATAATTAGATCATCTCTTCGTACAAGACTACACTTTATGATGATATTTTTAACACTATAATCTAAATTGGGGTTGAATTGGGGAGGAGGAGTTGAAAGTAAACTAATAAGAAGATGCTCTATATGAAATAACAGCTATATCATTCCACACCATCAAAGTAGAATCCCATCCTCAAAAGGCTTGCAAATCCTCTATTTTACCAGCTAGCAAGCACCTTGAATATTTTAATAATAGGAAAATTATATATATATGTACAAATATATAATATGTTGTACTTTTATTTTGGTGGGTGGGAGAAAATAATAAAAACCTTGGAAGCCAATAATTGCCCCCTTGAATAAGTAGGAAAAAAGAATTTCTAAACGTTAGCAAGAAAAGACAAAGTCAGAGAAAGAGCTATGCCTTACCCCACGGTTCCTCCTGAGCCTTGAAATGATGTTTTGAGAAGAGCAGAGTAGCCAAGGTCACCAAAGAGACCACACTGAGTAAGAAGATGAGGCCCTTCCCAGGTGGTCAAGGCAAAGACGACAGCCAATGTGGAAGACACATGTGTGTCCACAGACTTACTCTTTTGGCTCACTCAGTCCTTTCTCTTTCGCTCAGCATGCAAGTGGGTCCGTCATTCTAGGAGATTTGCCTTTGAAGTGCCTCCCCTAGGACTACTCTCATTAGCATCCCGTTCTCTCTCAATGGTCAAGTGATAATGTGAGGACTGGGTCGTTTTTCCATTGGAAACTTTGCTTCTTATTAAGTAGCCAAAGGAACGTCTCAGGGGCCCAGCCAGAACCATTGGAAGATTGTTCTTCCTGTGACCACCCTGGTTCTGCTTGACCTCCCCTCTGCTACATTGTTTCCTCCTTTTTTTTTCTTTTCACATTAATGAGAGGTTAAATTTTTACAAATCTTGTATTCATGAGACATTTTTATCTCTGAACTGATGGAGGATAAGGAGGACTTGTACACCTGGCCTTCCCAGGGTGGAAAACTCCATTTGAGAAACTAATTGGCTGTCTTGAATGTTGGTGCATAAGCATACCTTGCCATGAAATTCAGGTGGAGAGGCAAGTTCAAAGTAAAGGTCAAGAGAAACCCTTCCCATACGATTCCATGCCTTTCTCTTTGAGAGAGGACCAGAGTGAAGTGAAGTTACATAGTTGTGGTTATTTCCAAACTGAAGCAACTTGAAATTAGGAGCCTCGAACTCCAGCCTTTGTCACCCTCATTTTATTCTCCCCCTCTTTATTAACCTTACAGAAAAAAACAAAAACAATCTTTTATTCTCTAATATTGAGTATAATGAAGTGCACATATTTGCCTTGAATACAAGGTCCAAAAACTTCCAGTGGCTAAAGTTAGAAGAACTTGTACAACAAAGTAAATAAAATAGTAAAATAAAATAAATACTCATGAGTCCACACCAATATTAAGCATATTATTAAATAAGTAAATGGGGGGAATAAACAAAACTTCTAGTCAGAACAATTCCAAATAATTTATGTGGATACTCCACCCTCAAGAAAGTGGAAATAATTGCCCATGCTTTAAGTGTGGGCTGCTCATAGTAACTTCCTTCCAAAGAGTATGTACAACATGAACAGGAACAGAGGGGAACTTTCCAGTGGAGAAACCTGAGAAACATTACTTCACACATCAAAAATGATGGGTTATTTGTACCCTTGATGTACCCTTGATACGAAGTGATGATAATGGCACTTTCCTCTCCATGGCTTTCCTCTGAAAAATATAAGCCCACTCTAATTATGATTAAAACATCAGACAAATCTACAAAATACCTGACCCATAGTCCTCAAAACTGACAAGGTCATCAAAAAATGGAAAATCTGAGAGATTCAGCCAAGAAGAGCCTAAAGAGACATGATGACTAAATGTACTGTGGTTTTCTGGATGGTATTCAACAGAACAAAAAGGTAAAAACTCAGGGAATCTCAATAAAAGTATAACAATGTATCAATATTGGTTCATTAATTGTGACAAACATGAATACTGATGGAAATTAATAGGAGAAAATGGAAGTAGAGTATGTGGGAATTCTATCTTTGCAATTTTCTTTAAATATAAAGCTATTCTTTAAAAAGTTAATTTTTAATTGGTAAAGGGACACAAAAGTCAACTACTTTGTATATTGACAAATTAAAATAAAAATATAAAAAATAAAAAGTTAATTTTTTATAAAAAGAAATCTACATACTACATTCCAGGCAAAACCTAAGTGCATGAACACAATGGAATTTAACAAATGTTTGCTGAATGTGTGAAAATAAAATTTGTTCCTTAGTCTCTGCAAGTTTACCTGGTATATCACCTTCCTTCCAAGAGTTCTACTTTTATTTAATACCAAAAATGATTTGGAGGATAAAAATGGTATATGGAAAAAGAAAACTCTATAGTGGAAAAATCAGAAGTAATTTCTCGACAGTGAAAATAAATATTGACATTACTCCTAATCATAGCAGACTTTTAAAATGATAATGCTAATAAGAGACTAAACATTTTCCAAATACTTTTACATTTATTTGCAAAGTCAGTTACTACACTAACATATTGAGACAGGTAAGGCGGGCATTACTTTCTCAATTTTGAACATCAAAATCTTGAGGCAAAGGGACTCATGTACAATATGTTTAAGGCAGAGAAGAATTGCTTCACAATCTACATATTGGCAATAATTAGGTTGTGGCTTGGGCAAGCTGTTTCAGTTTCCTGGGGTTTAGTTTCCCTATCTGAAAAATGAAGGGTACTCCCATGGTAGAGAAAAGATCACGTATAATATAGCCCTGCCCTAACTCCAAACACATAGAATAAAATATATGTATTTATATTTTAAAATAACGAACTGCACTAAATATTAAGGGAAAAATCCAAGGATTGAAAAAAGAAAGAAAGGAAAGAAAAAGAAAGGAAAGGAAATCTACAGGTGTTAAGCAGAGGCAGATCCACATGGTCACCAGCGAGATGAGACTAGCTTTGTATGGGTGATCCAGCTAGGGCCCTCAAATATTAACAATGCAGGGTCCTGATTAGGCTCAGACTATGCATCACAGAGGCTGGAAAGTCTTCTTTTGTCTGCCTAGGGTGACTCCTAGGCACATGTTCCTTTTTCAAAGCCTGTTGCCCGGCCCTCAAATATTAACAATGCAGGGTCCTGATTAGGCTCAGACTATGCATCACAGAGGCTGGAATGTCTTCTTTTGTCTGCCTAGGGTGACTCCTAGGCACATGTTCCTTTTTCAAAGCCTGTTGCCAAAGTCAAGAATCTCACATGAACCCAGTTCCTGGGTGTTGCAGGTATGGGCATCAAGAATGAAGCTGCCATTTTTTTGAGAAAGGGTGACCTCAGCCAGGCTGCTAGCATAAGGTCTCCTGTGGATCCAGACAACCAAGAGGCATGGGCTGAAACTATCATAAAATGGCCTTCCAGGAAGAGGGGGAACAGGAGAAAACTCCCAAAGAGATGAGTAAAACCAAAGGAATGATAAAATTCTTATTCAAGGAAATAGAAACAATGGCAAAAATATAAAAAGACATTTAAATACCAGTATCTTTGAAATCCTCAAAGAAATAAGGGATGGAAGTGGGAAATTCAACAGTGAGTTAAATAGCAGGCTGACACAACCAAAGAAATTGAAAAATGAAAGATAGAACTGAGCAAATTTCCTAGGATGAAGAGAGAGAGAAATAAAGTGATGCAAAGATGAAAGAAAAATAAACAGACATGGAGCCTGAGAAGCACCAACATGTGTCTAATAAGAATTTCAGAAGGAAAAAATTACAAAAAATGGGGGAAAGGGTCTAAAAGAGTTAGGTAATATTTGTAGTTTCCCACAATTAAAGAGACAGGAATCTTCATGTAAGAGAAGCCCAATGGATGCACATAGCAGGAAAAATAAAAATAAACTCACAGATGAACATTGCAAAGGAGAGAAGGCCATAAAACCCACCAAAGGAGACAGATTACTTAAAAAAGATAGCAATCTGGTTGACAGCTCATTTTTTTCATTAATAAAATAACTTGTTCAATGTGCTGTGGGAAACTAATTATAAATGTAGACTCTTATGCCATCAAGAGTAAGTGTAAAATGAAGACATCTTCAGACATTTACGGTCTAAGTTTAATACTATCATATCCTCGCTGCAAGACTGTTAAAGAATATAATTCATCGAAAAAATAAATAAATTCAGAAGGAGTGCAATTCAAAAAAGTTGCTGAGCGAAGGAACTAGATACTGTGACGATAAGAAGATATAGATGTTTACTGCAAATAATCAAGGAAATATGCTTCTTTTTTATCTTCAAAACATGTTAGTATTAAAATTCTAGAAAACAGTAGTATGAATATTGGGAATGAGGATATCTAAGGGGCCCAAGGTATACTAGCGTTCTTTTTTGTGCACATTATTAGAAAATTAGTAATGGCATAGGTGTATTAAAAATTTGAGGGCAACCACTAAAAGAATAAAAGTAAAATGCAAAACTTACAAACCAGTACAAGAAAGAAAATTGTATTGTATTAGTTTGTTTTGTGTTGCTTATAACAAAATACATGGAACTGGGTAATTATAAAGAAAAACAAAATTTATTGCTTATAATTCCTAAGGCTGGGAAGTCCAAAGTCCATCTGGTGGTGGTGACAGTGACCCAGGGATCTCACATTGCAAGATGGTGGAAGCAGAGAGAGCAGAGAGAGAGACAGACTCTCCTCTTCTTTTAAAGCCCTCAGAACCACACCCTTGACCACCATTTTTAACCCATTCACTACGGCATGGTCCTACAATCTAATCACCTATTTAAGGCTCCACCTTTCAATTATCATAACAGGATTTCCCTCTCCTCTTCTGCTGGGAAGTCCAAAGTCCATCTGGTGGTGGTGACAGTGACCCAGGGATCTCACATTGCAAGATGGTGGAAGCAGAGAGAGCAGAGAGAGAGACAGACTCTCCTCTTCTTTTAAAGCCCTCAGAACCACACCCTTGACCACCATTTTTAACCCATTCACTACGGCATGGTCCTACAATCTAATCACCTATTTAAGGCTCCACCTTTCAATTATCATAACAGGATTTCCCACCCTCTTAACAGTCACAGTGGGGGCTAAGATTCTAATACAAAAGCTTGGGGGACACAATTCAAGCTTCAGTGAGTTTTGGGAGGACATAATTCAGTCCACTACATATATCAATCCAATAAAGAATGAAAATAAAGGGGAGAGGTAATGAAAAAGCAACATACAGGGAGTGCACAGAATAAGGCAGTAGAAATAAATTCAAATGTTTACAATGGAAGCAAGTTTAAGAATAATACTTTGTAGGTAGCATTGATGCCTATTACATAAAATTTAAAAATCTCTAATAAAGTAATTTTAATGCATGCACACCATATGTAATCAACTACATGGAATGCTTTAAATATTTGGTTTGAAAAAATAGAACTAATGATAGTGGTTGCATATTGTTTGAGGGGTCCAAGAAGACTTCAAATTTATGTATAATATGTTAAATATTTGTATATTCAAAAAAAGACAATGAAAATATAGCAAAATATTCATGATTATTAATCAGGAGTAATGGAAACCCAGGTATTTTAGGTTTTTCTTTGTATACCTTATGTTTTTCTACTTTTAACAAAAAATATTTGGATTAGGTTATTCCTACTATATCTAATAATATATGTATCTCTGAATTACTCAAAAGTACTCAGATATCTACTAGCAGAACTGAGACTAGCACTAAAACTTCCTAATTTTAAGTTTACAGTTCTTTCCATTATACCAATATCCTAGGTGTTCCAGTTATAATCAATGTCAGCAGCACGCTGGGGTCCTTAGAGATGACTTTTGAAAGTTCATATAAGCTTTGGTTTTTCATCATTTTTTCTTGTACTCTCAATGCCTAGATTGGCACCAATTTACCCTGGAGAGGTTCTTGTGAGCCTTAATTGAGAACCACAAAAGATAGCAAGATCTTTAAGTGAGTAGCTCTGAATAATTTCTCCAAGCAGATCACTCTGCGGAATTTCATTTTCAACATGAATGGTCACACTTCAAGCAATGAATGAGACTCATTGTTCGGGGGGAAATGACACACTCAATTCTGTAGTGCTGCTCAACAGTCCCAGTTCAACTTAGGAGTGTGTCAGCGTTTTCATTATAAGCTCATCAGAGGGAAGTGCCCAGAGGCTGCTTCTGAAATCCATTTGCTGAGTCACTGCTGAAAAGGGTTGGCTGGGCAGGACCCACGAGACTTTCACAGACATCGCTGTCTTCCAGAATGCCTGCCTATGTTGGTCCTCACTGTGACCTCTGTTTGACCCTGAATTCTTTCCTTGTTTACAGAACCTGCTAGCTTAATTACTATTGGCTCATATTGACAGGCTCTTACTTCTGTTACTGGGTCACACTTTTTTCTCAGCAGTTGGAGAAAATTTGAGGGTAGGTGGAAGGACTTTTATTTATCATGTAGATCCTTACAGAGCCGAATTATTGTTGCACATCACAGGTTTTCGAGACAGAATCTGAATGAGAAATGTAATCAATAATCTAAAATGTGATTATGCATTTAAGTATAATGAAAACTCTCTGTAGCTCTGGACTAACTCTGAGATTAGAGACTTCATTGGAGCACATGATAGTTTATTTTTCCTGAAGTGTGTACATGATGGAGGATAAAATGTATCTGCTACATCCAAATCCATGAATTAATGTCTTTTGACTCTGGAACACCACTGTCTTTTTCTCTGGGTGTCTGAAGCTGACCCATCCTTCACGATTAGTCCAAGTCTACCTCAAAGAAGTCTTCCCATTGGCTCTTCCCTCCCTTTTGTACTTACATTATGCTGTGTGCAGCTAAGCCCTTATTTACATATCTTCTTGGTCTGTGAGTAATTTCAAGGATATTAGTTCTATTTGCCAAGTAAAGGGAAGAGCCCCTTGAGAGGAGCCCCTAGTTTCAGGTATGAAACACAGTTTGAGAAGATCACTAACAACCTTCAAGGGACTGGAGAATTAACGGCGTGTTGATTGCAGTTGAAAGAAGACACCAACTTCACCCCTCTGGGTTGGGTATCCTTCAAAATCACAGAATTGGTACATTGAGTTAGGCAAAGATTTCTTATATTTGACACCAGAAGCACCATCCACAGAAGAAAAAATTGATAAAGTGGACTTCATTAAAATTGAAGATGCTGCTCTTCAAAAAGACACATAAGGAGATTAAAAAACAAACAAAAAAAACAAGTCACAGGCAGGAAGAAATATTGGAAAATTATAGACCTGATAAAAAACTAGTATTTAGGGCTGGCCAGTTAGCTTAGTTGGTTAGAGTGGGGTGCTGATAACACCAAGGTTCAGGGTTTGATCCCTACACTGGCCAGCTGCCAAAAAAAAGAAGAAGAAAGGTAAAACAAAACAAACCGTCATATTCAGAATATACAAAAAACTGTTAGAATTTGATAATATGAAAATTAGCAACTCAATTGAAATATGAACAAAAGATTTCAGCAGATACTTTATCAAAGAGGATAAAATATTTAAAATAAATACCTGAAAAGATACTCGATATTATTAATCATTAGGAAAAGAAAAACAAAAATAACAATCAGATATTACACCTATTAGAATGGGTATAATTTATATGACTTACCATACCAAGTCTTGGCAAGGGTGTGGAGGAATGGAACTTGTGTATCCTCCTGTGGTAATTTAAAATGATATAAGAGATATTACACCTATTAGAATGGGTATAATTTATATGACTTACCATACCAAGTATTGGCAAGGGTGTGGAGGAATGGAACTTGTGTATCCTCCTGTGGTAATTTAAAATGATATAAGCACTTTCAAAAACAATTTAGCATTTCTTACAAAGTTAAACAATACCTACTGTATGACCCAGCCATTCCAATCCTTGGTCTCTACTCAAGAGAAATAAAAACATATATTTACACAAAGATTTTCACATGGATGCTCATAGCAGTTTTATTTGTAATAGCCAAGAACTGGAAATGACCCACATATCTATTAATGGAAAAATGGGTAAACAACCTGTGGTATATCCATACAATGGAATACTACACAGCTATGAAAAGAAATGAGTATTTGATATACTCTACAATGTGATGACTCTCAAAGTAATTATGCTGAGGGACAAGAGCTAGACCAGAAAGAGTACACACTGTATAATTCCATTTGCATAAAATAACAGCAAAAGCAAATCAATGTATAATGACAGAAAGCAGATCATTGATTGTCTGAGAACAGAGTGAGGGGAGAAATGATCATAGAAGGGAGTGATTGCACAGGTGCACCAGGAAACTCTTGAAGATGGTGGATCTGTTCACTGTCTTGATCGTAGTGATAATTTCATGGATCTATACATATGTCAAAACACATCAAATTGCATTCAAGTATAGGCAGCTTATAGTATATCAACTATACTTCAGTAGAACTGAAAAAAATGTTTTGAATATATTCCTGAAGCTGTATCTTCAGGTACACGTAAAAGAGAGAGAGAGAGAGAGAGAGAGAGAGAGAGAGAGAGAGAGAGAGAGAGAGAGAGAGAGAGAGAGAAAAAGAAAAAAGGAAAAACTGTACTAGAGTAAATCTGAAAGTGATAGAATAATCTTAGAATTAGGACAAGATGTCTGTCGTCAACCTGCAGAGGAGAGGGGATCAATGAAGCACAGTTGAAGCTGAAACAAGAAAAATACAAAGCCATAGCACATGAATGCCCCCATGAGATGGGACTCCTCAGTAGACAAGTTTTATTTGCACACACAGATCATAATTCCTCCTTTGGGGCTAACCCTTCTTTGTCATGAAAATTCACCAAATACTCCAAGTCAGCTGTTTTTAGGTCTCCCCTTGTCCAGAGTAAACATCTCCGGTTTCCATAGAGGCAGGACACAGTTTCTAGATATACTCATGGATTTTTCACCTTGTTGCTACCTGGTTTCCAATCACTACATAAATTACCCAGTGGGCGGGTACAGTCTACGGGTATGCTGGAAGCTCCCAGGTTTCCTGCTCTCAGTGAGGACAAGCTCTCAGAGACTCAATATTGAAATGCAAGGTCAGATGTGTTAGGACAAAGCCTGGAATTGTATCCTAAAGGGCCTAGTTTGTGGAGACAAAGGTGGATTCTGGCTAAAGTGCCCAAGAAATATCCATACCTGGGCTTGAGGACCAGGACATATCACTTAATTGAGGACTTCAAGTGTATATAATTTCCTTTGGTACATGACTTAGAAATTGTCCCACTATTCAAAGTATTCTGAAGTAATTGTTAAATGGTTGTGTATATTTGTGTAATTTCAGCCTTGGGCATTCTTATTCTTCTGGGATCCCTGTAAAGGCTGACAGGTCAGGAGATGCCTTATGTTGGATTATGCCTCTCTAGTTCAGACATATCTGAGATTCCTTAATTCACATGCTTCCGTTTTATTCATTGTCTCACACAATACATTTTTACTGCATGAGAAGTGTGAGTGAGACTGTGGGTGAGGCATCAGGGATGGGCAAACAGACAGAAACTGGGATGAACACGACCTCAGCAGGCCACAGTCCCTGCCTTCAAGGCGCTTGGTCTGCTGGGGGAGAGGATGGGTTCAGACAGGGATCTAGTGTAGAATGTGCCTTGGAGAGAGATGAGCCAAAAGGGGGAAGCTCAGAGGAGGTGGTGCTGTCTGCCATCTGGGAGAACAGGGGGCTGCCCTCCTAAGTCTCCCCATTGAGTTGTAAGCACCTCAGCTCAGGGAGCATGTTCTCTCCTTCTGTAATATGTCAGTGAAAGCCAAGAAGCTCTTTCTGGAGCAAGAGAAACATGATATATTTCCTTTCTAAAAAAGTCCCCTTGGAGTAGGAGAAAATGGACATTGGCTTGTAACCCTGGCCCTGCAGTTCTTAGCTATGAGGCCTTGGACAAATCATTTCCCACAGTGAGTGTTAGTTTTATCATCTGTAAAACCTGAATAGAACAACACCTCTGTTTTTGGTTGATGAACTCAATTGGCCTTGGATAAATCATTTCCCACAGTGAGAGTTTTATCATCTGTAAAACCTGAATAGAACAACACCTCTGTTTTTGGTTGATGAACTCAATAATATCCCTTAGGTTATATGGAAATGCTTGACCCTTATTGGATGCTTTATACAAGCTCAACTGGCAGAATGGTACCTGGTAGAAAAGTACCTGGTTCTCACCCACCTGGATGCAGAAGACACTGGCCTGGAGATCAGGAGATGTGGATTCAGGTAAACTTTATACTGCTGCCACAGCGCATCTCTATTATGAATCTGGAGTTGGACTTGTTCACCAATTTGGTCACTGATTCAGTGACAGAAATTCCAAAGGGAGTGACCTGAAATGCCAATTCTCAAACCCAATTGCTTACACTCATAATTTGCGATAACTGTTAAAAATGCAGACTATTAGACGCCCCCAATGGTTCTGTTTTATTCAGCCTGGGATAGGGGCAGGGGAACTACTTTTAATATCTACTCCAGTAGTCTAAAGCAGCATTTGGAAATGTGTTCCCCTTGGAGGTCTCTCAGTTTCAACACAAAGTGCCAACACTCATTTATTTGTTCCCAGAAAAGTGATTTGCAGACTTCTGTGTGTTCAAGCAAGATCTAAAGGAAGAGTTTGTAAAGAAAATTGTTGTATAAACAGGAAAATGTTTAGCTTACTAAAGAAGAAAGGTCAACAAATAGTTCCCAAGTAATTACAAAAGCCACTTTGTATGCAAAAAATGTATGCAAATAATGAACAGGGAATGTGCTAATTACAAATAATTCTTGTCTCACCTGCAAGTGTTTCCCTTTGTTCAAATGTGGATTACAGACCTGTGTGCTGCTCAGGACCCAGGCATCAGCTGTATCTTGGGGAAAAGGCTATCACCTCAGCCTTTACGAGTATGGGGATCTTCTGGGGCAACAAGGTGACATTCCCCAGGGAAATCGGAGAGATGGGGCTCATCTAAATATAAACTGGGGTTGGGAATGCTACCCACTTACACGTACCCTCGGCTCTCCCTTTCTTGGTTACATTTGTGATTTTGCCTCCAATCTCACTACTCCAAGGAAAGGTATTCAGCTGGTTCCAATAATGACTGGTTCCATGACCTCTTAATGAGCACTTACTAAGTAGCAGGCATTGCTTTAAGCATTTCACATGCTTTATCTTAACAAGTATATGAAGCATTTATGATTATCATGTCTTATCAATATAGGAAGTCAGGCTCTGAGAGGTTGAATGTCGCACAGCTAGGGAGACGACTGAGATCTATGTATAAGTCCCAGGGTATTAATCACTCCACTCTCCTGCCTCACACCTCTGCAATAACCCTGTTTTATCTAGAGATGACAATTTCTCCATAGGCTAAATTCTCTTGCATTTATTTGCCAGATTCGTTTTCTATCATCAGGAAAGACAACACTTACTGACTGGCACATTGTAATGTGCCAGGGACACTTCCAAGTGCCTTTGTGCCTTACCTGATTCAACCCTCATAAGAACATTTAAGGCCCGTTGTATTATTATCCTCATTCTCCTGAAATACAAAAACAGAAACAAAACTGACTCTAAGAGTTTTGCTCAGGTTGTTGAGTCTGGATCTGAACTCAAGTCTTCAGACTACAAAGCCTGAGCATGTAACCTTCAAGCATACTTCCTGTTTGTTATATTTGTCAGTATCTTTTATCAGACACCACATCCAGTTTAATCTTCATACCAGTTTCTTACATAACTCAGCTGTTTCTTCCTCAAAATTATAGGTTGGCTTTTGTCCGGGACACTGAGTCACAAACCTCAACCGTAGGAAAAAGCACGTAAACACCTAGTGCACTGCCTTGTATGGGACAGAGCTTAAACATTTGTGGCATTATCCGACAGAAGGCCTGAAGGCAAAGATATCTCCAATTTCAGTTGCTCCTTGGCATATTGCCATAGCTCATTGCTTTTTTTCCAACCTTGCCTTTGTTTTGCCTTTTTATACCACGGAGTTTCCTGAGGTCTCAATTGTTTAAATGACTTTTGATTCTTGGCTTTTATTTGATCTCTGTATTTTGGGAACTTCCCAGGTCTGGCTGCCCCTACATTTCACCACGGAGTTTCCTGAGGTCTCAATTGTTTAAATGACTTTTGATTTTTGGCTTTTATTTGATCTCTGTATTTTGGGAACTTCCCAGGTCTGGCTGCCCCTACATTTCATCCCAGGCAGGATTGGTTGGCTAAGGAAAGGAAGTTTCAAGTCCAGGGGGGATGAGAAAAGCCTTCACTGTGGGACTTGACTGTAAGTCAAGTTCTGGACTGTTCTTCAGAGCAGAAAAATCCGGAAAGAGGTGAAAAGAAAGATGTTCAAGCAGTCAGGGAATTTGGATCTGGAAGGTCCTATGATGGACAACACTAGTCTGGGTAGACAGCATCCAGGGCCTATAAAAACAAGTAGCTAGAATACAGGAACAAGGGCAGGAAATTCTAGGAATAGGCTAGATTATGGTCCTAGAGAACCCTGATTTGCAAGCAGGTTACCAAAACAGAGAATTAGACATAAGGGGAGACGGTAACCCAGTACTGAGACACAGGATATAAACTGCATCAGGATCAGTGGCCAGGATCAATTAGTGATAATCGTCACTGCACACTGGGCACAATGATTCTGTAAATGTTTTTACCTATGGGCATTGGCAGGATGGGAAATGGGTAACAGAGCAAAATATATTACTACTCTCAGCTGATTTCTAAATTTTGCCTCTTATGCCTTTAAACTGTACTCTTGGTTTACTGACATTGACTCTCCATTTTCTACCATCTCCAATTCAAATGCCTCTGTCTGGTTTACAGTAACCCCTAGATTATAGCCACACCCAATGTTTAATTCCCAACACTCTCTGAATTACACCCTCCCAATAGGAAAGATCAATGTTCCCCCAATACATAAGCATCCTGTGAACTCTGACCTAAGGCTCCCCTTGTCCATGGAGACTGCTCTGAAGGTTCATCTGGCATAAGAAGAAAGGACCCTGGGGAGATGTGACTGCCTATGGCATAGACCTATCTTTGATGAATTAGGTAATTCCCTGTATCAGGACTGACAAACCACTTCCTAAGTAACCACACGAGCCCTCAAGCCCTAATGCAACGTACAGAAAATAGAGCCCATTCTGTCTCACAGACTCTTTAAGAAACTTTACTGGCTTTATAATATCCACTGGCATAAGATGATTCAAGCTCAGTTTAAAAGAATATATTTTTACAAAGATGAACATTTTCTATAAGATTATCCAAGGATAGAACTGTTCCATCACCAAAACAACCAATTTTTTATCAGAAGTAGAAGCTGGGGAAGAATGTACTAGGGAAGGGAGTGACCTAGAAATTCTGCCTTTGCCCAAAGTCATAGATGACTTTCTGCAGGGGCATCATCAGGCGGTTTGATCTTCTTCTTTAGAGCTCTTGACAGCCACCCATTAATGCCATAAAAGCTCTATTTGTTCTAAGGGTATCCCAACACCATGGTGCCAAGTTTATCTCACCCCTGGCCTTCAGCAAACAATACTGTATTTATCATAAGAAAAATATGCTAGGAAATATAAATCTTGTTTACAATTTGAGATCCCCAGAATAAAACTCTTTGTTGTTCCGCAACTCTAATTCCA
>NW_007732183.1:16408-17121 GCF_000696425.1 Galeopterus variegatus
CTTGTTTACAATTTGAGATCCCCAGAATAAAACTCTTTGTTGTTCCGCAACTCTAATTCCACTTCTGAGTCCCATTCCATTAGGGTTGGTGTAAGACACTTAACCTTATTCAGTTTGGCATTTTTTTCTACCCATTTATCAAAGGTTGTCTTTAAAATTGGGTTGCATATATGGTGCCAAACACTGGAAAAGCTCCACCTAAACTTTGAGATTGTCTGTCTACTCAATCACAGAACTACCCCAAATCTGTGTTCTTCTGTGATTGGTCCACAGAGGTCATTGCTTAGGATTTTCTTGTTTCTATCACAGTTACCAAAGTAGACTAAACATTCCAAGACAGAAAGGAATACAGAATGCTCCTCAGTGGTGAATTTACTTTTAGAGCAATTCATGACTTTTAAAAGAGAGATTCTTTAGGACAGCAGCCCAGGGAGTGCTGTGGTGGGCAACCGTGATTTCTGAAAACACTCTAGAGGCTTCTTCTGAGTGACCGCAGGGTATTGTCCTGGAAGAGAAAGTGAATGAGGAGCCACACGTATTGAGGAATCTCAGGGCAAGGAAGAAAGAGTCTTGGGGTTATAAGATATTCAGCTAGAGGGGAGGGTAGAGCTCTATGAGGCTCTTTTTCAGGTCTTTACCATGAGAACCCAGTAGAATTCCTGGATGGAGAGTTCATAAAAGTTTGGGGGCTCCCCCTATGACTGCAGTTTCTT
>NW_007732183.1:17439-18167 GCF_000696425.1 Galeopterus variegatus
TGACTGCAGTTTCTTACTCTCACACTAGTTCACACTTACTCTTCAGCAATTCATTACAACTGCAATGTTAGTATTCCTGCTACTTTATCATTATAGTGGTTTCCGCTCCAGTTAAGCAGAACTTGCCTGTGACTTTCTGGATGCTCTTGTCTCTCCAGATTCTAGGGTGGCAGTTTGCCCTCCAACTTCAGTTCTCTGATGGATCCAAGGAAATTAGTTGATATTCAGTTTGTCTAGCTTTTCTTGTAAGGAAAGGAGTGAGAACTTCCAAGCTCGTTACATGTAGGAGTTGAAACTGGAAGCCTCTATAGGTTTCCGCTTATGTGTTGTTCTCACAATTTTTTAGTTTTAGGTTTTACATTTAAGTCTGTGATCCATTGAGTTAATTTTTGTAGATGATGTGAGGTATTGACTGAATTTTTTTTCTTTTTTTTGTATATGGATGTCTAATTGCACCAGTACTGTGTATTAAAACAAAAGAAAAAAACAAAAACAAACAAAAACCTACCCTTTCTCCATCTAGTTGCCTTTACATCTTTATACAAAAGCAGTTGTCCATGTACAGGTGATCCTCTGTTCTGTTCTACTGACCTTATATGTGTCTTAAAACTCATACCATATAGTTTTGATTACTGCAGCTTTATAATAAGTATTGAAATTATCTAGTGTTAGTCCTCCAGCTTTGTTCTTTTTCAGAGTTGTTTTAGATTCTAGGTGCTTTGTATTTC
>NW_007732183.1:19794-20686 GCF_000696425.1 Galeopterus variegatus
TGAAGCCTAATATTGATCCTATGGGACCTGTTCAATGACACATGTACACAACAGGAAATTCAGGGGAATTATCCCCATGTGGGATAATACTTTGACCCATGAGAGAAGTGGCAAATAAATTCTTTTCTCTACCTCCACAGGAAGGATAGTCCTGAGACACGAATGCTTCTGTAACCACTAGATGGATCAAGCCTGAGATGAATGATGAGTGATGTTGGTATCAAGTGATGCTTGACACCAAGCATAGGCCAGCCTGATTATAGGTTCTCCCTTCATTGCTGTTTCTCTGTCATTTTCCCTTATTCCTGCTTCCCTTGAATTATACTTTTTAATAGAGTAGTAGTGCATAAAACTCTGCTTCCTGGGAATCCAAGATATGAAGGTATGCAGACGTGAAACCCGGACCTACTATTCTTATTTTGCCAACATGAGAGGAACTTGTTGAAGGTTAAAGCCAACCTACAGAGGTGGGTGAAGCTAAAGTAATCACAAAGAAAATAAATTGAACCCACTAGACTAAGGCAATCCTCTGAAACCTGCTGCACTCTGAATTCTAGGTCTGAGAAACAATACAACTTCTTATCATTTAAGTCACTTAGTTGGATTTTCCATTAGTTGCAACTGAAAGTATATTACTTATGCCTTGTTTATATTTCAATAATTATGTGTGATTTTTTCCATTGCTTTTATTTTTTTAAAAGGGGTTTCCCATTGCAAGATTAAATAAATATCTTTTCCTGTCTTCAGCGTTTTAAAGTAAAACACTTCAGTGTGGAACTGTTTTGTGTGCATGGAGGGAGGTAAGGATCTAACTGGATTCCCATTCTAATGAATTAAGTACTTGTGACAGCACAAGCCATTCATTCCTACTTCTATTTCTTCCCTGATTTGC
>NW_007732183.1:21401-27228 GCF_000696425.1 Galeopterus variegatus
AAAATGTTGTGCATGTATGGAATGAATGGTTCCACTGTTAGAAATGATCCTGATGGACAAAAGCAAATCCTGCAAGCTAGGGAAGTGCTGGACTCCTCTGCAACAAGCAATAATTCATGCTAGCAAAGCAAGCAAATGAAAAATATTTTAGGTGTGGGCTGAAGGAACATTAATATCAGAAACTCATTTTTTTAAATGCTCTGAGAGGAGAGGAGTTTGAGAACATAAAAGCTGTATGTGGTGAGAATGGGCTACAGATCCTTCCCAGGTCAAGGCTCATTCAAATCAGCTCATTAAAATGAGCAGTGAGATAAAAGGTGAGGTTATTTTAACTGCTGAGAATCCCCACAGTTCATAGAAATCTTCAAGGAGGGAGCTGTTATCAGCCCTCACAAAACTGACATGGTTTCTAAAACGATGAACCTTTGCATGAGGTTCAGCAAGAAGCTGAAGGATGTGCCTTGATTTAAAGCATTGAAAACCCACTTCTCAATCTAGCTTGGTGAGAATGCATCGGGGGAAGCCAGTTTAAACATTGCCCTCAGAATCACTTTGAGCTTATGAACAGATGGACCTAGGAGGTACATATCCAAATCTAACTGTTCATAATTCTGATCTATACCAGTCTCTGTTTTTGGCCATTTATACTGTTCTAGTCACCAATCTGTCAAGTCTAGCACCAATACTGTACTGTTTTAATTATTCCCTCATGATTTTTATTTAAAAAATTCTTGGCAATCTATAGCCTTTATTCTTCCAGATAAATTCTAGAATCGCTTCAGATTGAATTAACCTACAAATTACAATGGGAAGAACTGTCGTACTTATGATATGTATTTTTCTTTATACAAACATAGCATATTTATTATGTATTAAGTCCTATTTTTTGCCCTTCAGTCAATTTTTGTGATTTTCTTCATGTTAATATAGCACATTTTACGCTCAGCTACTTTATATATATATATATATATATTATTTTTTGTTGCTTTATATACTTTTGTATTCATCTGTATTCTTTAAAAAAAGATTTTTAAAAATAACATTTTCTATCTGATCATTTTGAAATATAGGAAAGCTCATGATTTCTGTATATCTTTTTTATATTATAAATTACTCTTGCTGTCCTTAGTAGTTTTAAAGTTATTTTTTTTACTAAATACTTTCCATCTTTTTCTATACCCTGGCACAACATGAGAATTTTTTATCTTTTCAAATTTTGAAATAACACATTTTTCAAATCAGCTAAAGTTTCTGGGAATTTTTTTTNATATATTATTTTTTGTTGCTTTATATACTTTTGTATTCATCTGTATTCTTTAAAAAAAGATTTTTAAAAATAACATTTTCTATCTGATCATTTTGAAATATAGGAAAGCTCATGATTTCTGTATATCTTTTTTATATTATAAATTACTCTTGCTGTCCTTAGTAGTTTTAAAGTTATTTTTTTTACTAAATACTTTCCATCTTTTTCTATACCCTGGCACAACATGAGAATTTTTTATCTTTTCAAATTTTGAAATAACACATTTTTCAAATCAGCTAAAGTTTCTGGGAATTTTTTTTTCCAATTATTTTTCTTCTCTTTTAGTCAATGTTAAAACATATATTTTTTCAAGAAAACTACCCATTTCTTTGACTTTATCACTGTAGGGTTTTAAATAGTATTATAATACTTTGAAAGTACTGTGTATCTATTTTTATATTACCCCTTTAATTTCTTATGCTATCTTTTTTTTAATTAGATTTTCTAAAGGTCATTTATTTTATTGTGATTTTCTTTTTCTAATGCACCAGATATTATTTTTAAAAGTTTGTTTATCTAGTTTTCCTATTTCATAATTCATTAATTTTTATTTCATATATACTCTTCTACTCCCTTTATTTTTTAGGGTAGTGTATTAATCTTCTAAAGCTTATTGACTTGGCTACCTAATTCATTACTTTCATTTCTTACTGCTTAACAAAATAACATATAATGGTATGAATTTGACAGTGATTCTCTTTTGGCCACAAATCGTACACTTTGATAAATATTACTCTCATTTTAAGTACTTTGTAAACAGTTTGTAATTATACTTTTGATTTCCTCTTAAACCCAAGGGATTTTTAAAATTGCATGGGTTAAAAAAATAAGCTTTTGTTTAATATATATTAATGCACCTCACTAATTATTACATTCAAATAATTCTCTTATTCTCAATAAAACATTAAAGTGTCACACAGATATATTAAAATATCCTGTTTTCCTGCAAATTTCTTTTTATATGTCTTATGGGTTTTAAACATATTTTGATGTTATTAATTGGTATATAAATATCTGTTTCAGATGACATGTGTAATCAATTAAAATTGACCTTTTGTCTTATTATGTGCAATTTTTCTTTTAATTTTACTTTATCTGAAGTTAATATTGTCATTTGTTCTTTTCTTATGCTTGAATTTGCTTTATACAATTCTGTACTTACCTGGAAATTTTACAAACTGAAAATCTTATAAAAGAGTGTTTGGGAGCATGTACATTCACTCCCATCATTTTTTGTTTGGCTCTCTATGGGGATAATTGAAAAGACCACACAAGGATTCTGTTAGTGACATTACCTCCCTCTGAGAAGCCACAGTGTCTGACCCACTCATATCCCCTTTCTGAGGCTTTGTACCTCTGCCACCCTGAGCAGAGGTAATAGGACCAGGAAGTGACACCTGATCTAAAGAGACTGTAAGAAATGGCTGGATCCAAGAACTCAGTAGGGCACCCCATAGGAGTGACGACTGAGCAATCTGATCACTCCTTTACCTATAGGAGTTTGAAAGCAAGACAGAGAGAGTCAGTAGATAAGAGAGAGGTACAAACCCCTGAGGACACACAGACTGTGTGCACAAGCCCTAAGGAGGAGAGAAGGAGATGAGATCTGGTGCGTTAGACGCTGACAGGGGTACAGTGGATGGTCTGCAATGGTGAACTGGTGTGGAAGCAGGTGTCACTTGAGGCTGAGGAGCAGAGCACGGCCAGGCCGACAGCTCCATGGCATTCCAAGTCTCCGTCAAGTCTGCTGGGTTGGTGTCCTGTGCCCCCTGTACTTCCCTGAGTCCCCTTCTCGCCCCGATTGTATTTTGCAATCTGTATTTTGCTATGTAAAATACACGTATATATTGTTTGATTTTATATGCCCTAGAGACTTGAGAGGATTATATCCTGTTTTGAATTCTATTAGTGAATATCCTTCACTTTTTAAAAAATATCGTTAGTTGATATTTCTATAGTTATTAAAATAAAGAATGGAATGGAATCCCTTGAGTCCTGTCTGCACGAGAGAGGAGAGAGATTTAACACGGTTTTATTACCATTCCAGGACAGTTCTTCCTCCTTTAAAATATAAGCTAGGATTTTCACACAGCTTGTTAATAAATTACTATTCTTTTTATAATGCACAGCTCATCTTTTAAATTCTTTAACATTTACATTATTTTTAAGCAACCACATTTACAAGACTCATTCAGTTTTAGTTCTATGTTTAAGTGAATGAATTCAAAGCTTATTTCTCAATCTTTTATACATCAACTTCCATATTCCTTATTATACTCAACAAATACCTGTGTAGTCATTCCTAGGTACCAAGAATTCGAAGCAATTGGAATAATGGTTAATTTAATCCTCATAACAGCCCTATAAGATGAGTGCTAATATCACCTCCATTTTACAGAGGAACAAGCAGAGGCAGAGGGACAATAACACGCCTGCAGTCACACAATTAATTGACAACAGAGCCAGGATTTGAAACCCAGGCAGTCAGCTGCTGTGCCGTGTTTTTTTTTTTTTTTTGTCAGATTCACTATGTATGCTACCTCTCATTTATAAGCCCTTCATTCAAATTAATCTTTCTATAGGATCTTGTTGATTTTTTTTTTCAAAAATGACACTTGAGTGGTGTATTTTCAGATCCCTTCAATGCCTGAAAATTGTTTTTTATTCCTTTCATTTATGAAAACCAAATTGATTGTGTTTAAATTAACCTGGAGAATATTCTTTAAACACAAAAAAGTCACACTATGATCTTGTGCTGTCTCTCAGCATTCAGTGATACAAATGGGAAGTCTGATGTCAGCTGGATGATCATAAGGATTTTGGAAATCTTTATTCTTATTAACATAGAAAAAGCATTATTTGCAGAATAACTTTTAGGGAGAAACTTATGTTTTCTTGTTTTCTTTTTCCTTTTTAAAAAGAGTACATTGAAAAACTGCTGTGGCTACAAGGTGAGGCTCCCAAGGCATGTTCCTATAGCAAAGGGCATTAAGTTAGACTGGTCTGCCTGAGGCAAGGGTGGGGAGAACAGAGAGAGATGGGAGGACAAGCAAGGAGAAAGGAAGCAGAGCCAGAAGATGACACGGCCCTACCTCCAGCTCCTCAGTGGCCCTCGAGCCCACCACCAGGTCTCTAACCTCATGGGTGCAAACAGATGTTAATGCTATGATGTGTGGCCTTCTGGAAATGGACGAAAGAGCTGAGCTGCCCCAGGGATTGATAAAGCTGGGACAGGCAGTGTCTGGGAAGGCAGAAGAAGTAAGCAAAGAGGATAACGAGGAAGGAAGCTCCCTGGGAGTTTTCAGAAATCACTTGGGAAGGCTTCAGTCTGTGTCAGGAAAGAGAACTGGAGATTAAAGACAGCTTACCTAGATCTGTCAGAGGCAGGGAGGCTGCAGTTGACATCTCTGGATGTAAACTTGTTGCGATATTCTAATGATTCATTTTACTAGGAAGATGATGAACCCCTTCCATCTATATGATCAGACATTTTCTTCAGTTCAAAAATATTTTTCTTAGTTAATCACAGTAATTTGGAGCCCAGGCGCTGAAGTCAAATAGCCAGGGTCTGCATCAGGGTTCTCTCTTGTGTGAATTGCAGAGCCTTCTGCAAATTACTTCACCTCTCAGTACTTTGGTTTCTTCAATTGTAAAACAGAGGTAAACTTGCATCTGCTTGCACAGTTTCATGCAGCATTAATGATGGACTAATGATAAAAAGATGCTTTAGCACATACCTGGCACAAAAATAAGGGTTTGACCAAAGTAAGCTGTTATTATTGGTGCATATTCGACCATTGATCCTATTCCAATTACTCTAGCTCCTTCATCAGGAATGCCTATCATTCTTTTGTTATTTCTTTATTCAGAGATATTTATGTCTTTCCTCTTTTTGTGTAATTTACTTCACTTTTATTTCATATTATGATAAAATTTCCCAGGCTTGTCCTCTACATTACTTTAATTTTCTATTTATGCCTTTCTTACTCTTTAATGCCAATAATGCTCACTTTAATTCTGCTACTGTGTTTTCTTAAAGTTGTTTCTTATGTATAGCCATCTCTCATCTCATCTATTCATGTTTTCAGCTCATTACTTTCCCTCCTGATACGACCGTCGGACTGTTTTTTTTCTGGTTTCCATATTAAATGATTTTTCATAGCTGTTCACTTTTATTATATTTTCATATGCTATTTTGCCAAGGTTTTAAGTGTTTTGTTTAAGTATTTATGGATCTCATAACAAATGAATTGCTGCTTCTTCCTGGAAGGCAAGTGGAACCCGATCTTCTGGTTGCACACAGGCAGGCTGTACGGTTTGCCTGTGGCTCCTCTCTGCCCTCTTGAGTGTGGGTTAGATCTTTGCCTTAGGTTTGCAGCTGAACATTGGGCTGCAATTCAGGGTCTAGAAGACTTTTTTCTGATGTGGTCCTTCTTCATCTTCTTTAACTTGGGCTTTGATATGAACAGTATAAATAAATGAAAAACCAGAGGACATCTTTTTTTTTTTTTTTTTTTTTTT
>NW_007732183.1:28198-32174 GCF_000696425.1 Galeopterus variegatus
AGTGTCGCGCCCGTACCGGACCGGGACTGGCAACGGGATCGCAACCCTCGGTGTTGCACCCGCCCCTCGCTCAGCCAGTGAGCGGCCAGTCTGTATGTGGGATCCGAACCCTAGGCGGGAGCGTCACCACGCTCCCAAGCGGCGCACTGTAGCAGTGCGCCACCGGGCCGGCCCCAACCAGAGGACATCTTGATACCAGTGGTCTTACTCTGCCTTTATATACAAATCTTTACTTTGGGTCATCCTCTTTCATTTATTCATTTATATTCATGCAAACAGACGTTTCATAACTATGGAATTGCGTGTCTACTCTATGCCAAGCACTGAGAATGAATTGCAACAAAATATCTTGATTTAATCCCTCAGGAAGTACATGCAAATAATCTCACAAATGTATAATTGGGAAATTGTAAATATTGTGAGGAGAAAGAGTAATGGGGTTAAATATGTATCCCAGAACAGAAATAAAACCAGTCTTCAGAATGATCAAGGGAGACTTCTCCGACACTGATATTTAAGCTGATAATGGGAATTATTCAAAGGACAGGGAGGAAGAGCACTCCAGATGGGGGAAACAGCACGTGCCAATACATTGAGGTAGGACTAAAAGAAAACCTGTGGCTGGGGCACAAAGGGTAAGAGGGGTTGTGAAATGCTCTAGAAAAGTAGCCTGGGGCCAGCTCAGACAGGGCTCCCAGGTCTTACTAAGGACATTGATCTTTACTCTAAAAGCAATGGAATGCCACTAACCAGGTTTTAGGCAGTGTGGTGATATGCTAGAATTGGTCTTCAGAACATCTCCCTGATTGGAGGGTAGAAAATGAATTAGAGGGTCAGCCATGACCACAGTAACCAGCTATGGGTTGGTGGTCTGGGTAGGAGAGGATGGTGGCTTTTACCAGGGTAGTTTGGGTAGGAATGACAGGAAGTGGGTAGATTGGAGAGTTACATGGAAAGCAAAAATGACAGAACTTGTTGGAAGAATGGGGTAGAAGGAGGAAAAGTGGTCAAGAATGCCCCTTAGGTCCTGTTTTATGCACCGAGGCTGAATGGGAAAGAGTTTTTCATTAAGTTTCAAAAATAGGTTTGGAAAGAAAAATCATGAGGTTATTTTTGGTACTATCACAGTTGGAGGAGCTGTGGAAACAGGCAAGCAACAATGTCAAAAGGCAGTTAAAAATCCAGATTTGGAGCTGAAAATAAAGGTTTGGGCTTAGTTTGTGAGATTTGTGAGTCTTTGTTGAATAGAACCATGTTATGAAGGTCCATGAGATCACCAAAAAGAGGAGATAACTTGCATAGAAAAGTGTATTCAGACTGAGCCTTGTGGCTGCCACATTTATTGGCTAGGGGAGGAGAATGAGCAAGCAAACTTGTTGAATAGAACCATGTTATGAAGGTCCATGAGATCACCAAAAAGAGGAGATAACTTGCATAGAAAAGTGTGTTCAGACTGAGCCTTGTGGCTGCCACATTTATTGGCTAGGGGAGGAGAATGAGCAAGCAAACCAGACCAGGTGGGAGAGGTCCGCCATGGAGAAAGAAAATCGGAAGAGTGGGTGGGAACGTAGCTGAAGGAAGAGAGGGTTTCCAGAAGGAGTAATGAACAACAGTGTCAAATAACAAAGTTTGTCACCCTTAGCCTTCTTTTTCTTTTTTTCTAGACAGGATTGTAAAAATGTTATTCTGGGGGTTTCCATCTGTGGTAGATATAGGAATGAAAATAGTAGTTGGAAAGGGAAGGAAGTGAAGAAAAAAATCCAGGCTGGACAGTCAGCACCAATTCTGTGGGAACTTTCTGTATGGTGCAAATCCTGTGTTTCTTCACCAGGGAAAGCAGCGGGGAGAGAGGGGTGGGGTGGAAGGATTTTGTGGGCTCTGGAGTTAGACTGCCAGGGTTCAAATCCAAGCTCTGCTTCTTCTCTAGCTAAAAAAACGTGAACAAGCTTTCTGTGCACAATTTCTTCATCTATAAAATGGGAATAAACTGATTACCTATCCCATGTTGTGGTTGTCAATAAATTACCATTTGCCAGTATTCCTGACAATGCCTGGCTCTTAGCAACACTCAGTGAGTACTAGCTATGATTATTACTTCAAGTGTGCAAGCTTGTTATCCTCCCAGGGACTAGCAGAGATGGACAACCAGTGTGCGCTTTAGTCCAGTCTCCCTGGCAGTCTGCTTATTGGCACTGTTTTACCAGATTACAAAGAAAGTTATTTATTCTGTTTCTTTCTATGAATTTTACCGGAAAGTAACAGGTTATTAGCCAGAGACTATTGTATATTATAATATAAAAATTTTATTTATTTGACCTGATACTTGAAGAAGTAATCAGCCCCTCATAAGAGACAGAGCTACTTGTCACATAGACTGCCAATTAACAGCTCAGCAAACCAATCAGACCCTTATGTTTTACTCCCCAGCACACACAGTGTGACACTTTTCAAAAGTATGCTGTCAGTACCCTTTACAGCCAGCTCTTCAAGGTTGCTAACCTCGTGGCCCAGTCATAAGTCAGCACTACAGAATATTCTGCAGTGTTGTAACCCGTCACAATGAACAGCTTGCAGTGTGACTTACTGAACCCAAGACTTCTTCCTTCCTTCCTGTCACGTTAGAAAACAGCTTATTCAAGAACTTAGGTCTGTGGTCCTATTTTCCACATGGAACACAATGCATTCGTAAGTTACACGTCAAACAGCAGAAAGAGCGAAGAGATTCATTTCCCTTCCCCACCTGCCCAGTTATCACACAGAGGCCTGAGCACTGCCGCATGCCACCGGCGCTGACAGTGCCACCTGCATCTTCCAGAGGTTTATTATTATTATTGTTGCTCCCCTTCCCAAGTTTTCAAATCGCCAAATGTAGTACATTAGGACACTTTTCATAGTTCTTTTTTTTTTTCCTTACACTTAATGTATTGCTCCCCTTCCCAAGTTTTCAAATTGCCAAATGTAGTACATTAGGACACTTTTCATAGTTCTTTTTTTTTTTCCTTACACTTAATGTGTCTTGGGGATCTTTCCATATTGGTACGTACAGAGCTCCCTTTTTTAAAATCTGCATATTATTTCATTGTATGGATTTATGATGATTTATTTTGAAGGCCCTTATCGACAGACTTCTGGTTTGTTTCCAATATTTTGCTACTACAAACAAGGTTCAATTAACAACCTTGCAGGTATATCATTTTGCACATGTGCAAGTATGTCTGTGGGATAAATTCCCAGAAGTGGGATTACTGGGTCAAAGGATATTTGCATCTGTAATTTTGACAGATATTACCAAATTGCCCTCCATAGGGGTTATTCTAATTTAAATTCCCACCAGCAGTGAATGAACACGGCCTGTTTTCCCACAGCCTTGACAATTGGTTTGCTTTTGATCTTGAGGATTTTTGCCAATCTGATAAGTACAAAATGGATTGCAGTGTAATTTTAATTTTCATTTCTCTTATTATGCATGAGCTTGTGCATCTTTTCATCTAAGAGCCTTTTGCATTTCCTTTTCTGTTAACTGTCCATACACATGATCCATGCATCTATTGGGTAGTTCCTTTTCTCAGATATTTTAATACACTTGGGTGGTAGGTCCTAGGGTGCTAGGACCCAATCCATATGTTTTCCATCAGGACCCTGTCTTGCCTTAATTCTCTATTAGGAAACTTGAAAGTGTGTGTATATGGAGAAGGGCTACATAGGACTATTATTGGAAGCAGAAAGGAATGGCAATTTATGACTGACACTCAAACTCTGCTTTTTTTTTTTTTTTTTTAGTGATTCTGGCAGACTCTCTCCACTTCAGCAGAGTTTCATTCCTTCCCAGTTCTGAAAGAAATGTGCAAATTGGAGAATGTGTGCAACCTCTCTAGAGTGGTCCCCATAGAACAATTATTCTCAAGATAATAGAACAATGGTGGAGCAAATGATAAATTTGGGAGAAATTGTCAAGGAGGAATTACCCTTATAACCA
>NW_007732183.1:32540-36166 GCF_000696425.1 Galeopterus variegatus
TCCTTTTTTTTTTTTTTTTTTTTTTAGTGATTCTGGCAGACTCTCTCCACTTCAGCAGAGTTTCATTCCTTCCCAGTTCTGAAAGAAATGTGCAAATTGGAGAATGTGTGCAACCTCTCTAGAGTGGTCCCCATAGAACAATTATTCTCAAGATAATAGAACAATGGTGGAGCAAATGATAAATTTGGGAGAAATTGTCAAGGAGGAATTACCCTTATAACCACCTGTTAGTCACTCAAAAATCCATTGGCAAATAAGAAAACTAGCCAGGACTCTGTCATCACTAGGGGGAAGGTAGAACCAATGTCATTCTTAATAGAGATGCTGACATGGTGGGAGAGATCTACTGTGACGTGCTCCCTGCTAGGAAGAAAATTCAGCCCCTGATGGACATATCTAATCTACCCTGTGCTTTAAAAATAGAAATGGTGAGCCCAGTTCAGGGGCTGCTGCTGAGTAGGAGGGAAGCATAACTACATGCAGAAGTTGACCTGGTAACACACAGTCACGTAAGGTAATAGCTTACTCCCTAACACCCCTTCAAGTAAAACTCAGAAAGTGATTTGAAATATGGCCATCGACCCAATCAAAATAAAACCAGGGGACCTTGATTTTAATCTAAGCTGTCACTTATTAGCTATTTGTCCTGAAACAAGTTGTTGAACTACTCTTGGGTTCAATTTCCTCTTCTGAAAAATGGAAGGGCGGGTTGGGGCATTTTTGTCAGCTTTATACACTACGATTCTCAGTAGCACCATAGAGCCAGTATATTGACAAACATGGCCATACATTTAGTCTCCAAGCATCTTGAGAAAAGTTACACTTAAACGGTACTTATTGCTAATGTGAAATAATTGAAAATTATTTGTGGTTCTCTACTCATGCTTCAAGTTGCAGGTCGGGTCATAAACCTTCCCAGCTGCCACTGCCCAAAGGCATTGGTCTGTTCCAGCCTGCCAGCTACCAAACACCTGGGCTCTCAGCAAAGGTGGGCTTGTGCAGGATATTTTGCTGAATCATCTTCTCACTCCTAACCTTTAAGTTTTGCCTTGGTTTCTCTTTTCTTTTTTATAAGCACTTCCTCAGGCAATTTCCTTTCCTCTTAATGCTCCAACTCTCAATTGCAGGCTGATGAAAGGAAAAACATAATTAAATTGATATCATCCTTCCATATTTGAGCAGATAAAATTACAAGGCATTCTATTTGAGGATACTTCAAAAAGTTCATTGAAAGATTTGTATTATCTTTCAGTTATGTTTTTCCACAAACTTTTTGAGATATCCTCATAGAACGCCTCATTATTGTTTTTATTGTCATTGCTTCTAGATTTAAATGACCAAATGTGAGTTTTTCTTTAGTACTTTTAAAGTCTGACCATAGAATCTTAGAGTTGGAGGAAACTTTAAAAATATCATCCAGCTCCATCTCCCACCTATTTCAAAATTCCCTCTGCAGCATCCCTGCCGAAGGATCAACTGGTTGCTTAATGCTCCTGTGGACAAGGAACTCACTACCTCGCTGGCAGCTAATCGCATGAGTGTCTTAACAATGGCAGTGTGTGCCTTTTCATTTTGCCCTTTTAGAAGCAGAGTGACATTGATCTGTTGCTCTTTAAGCTTTTACTCATGCTAAATTAGGAGAAAGCATTTGGCAGTTGATAGTGCCAATTTAGTGTTTATTTAATAATAAAAGTGCCAAATACCAGCTGTAATCTTTAGTAGCTACTTTGTGTTGAGGATGCCTTTCCAATGATTACATTTTATGAAGTCATTTCCATCACAGTTGACACAATCTATGGAGGAGCTGAATTGGAAGAGGAGAGAACTAGGATTTTATCACAACTTTGCTCATAAGTGGTGACTTTAAGGAAAGTCACTTCTCTTTCTGCTTCTCAGTTTCCTAAACTGTAAAATAAAGTGAGGAGAAAAGATCATTTCTAAGCACCACCCTTCCCCAGCTATAACTTACTGAGGTCATGACAGTGCTTTGCAAGTAGGAGATACCAAAACCACTGATAAATAAATGAATGAATACTTGAATTTCTATGACCACAAACATATATAAACAAGGTAGATATTCATCCACAAGATATGGGCTCAGCATTGCTAGAAAAGGTTCAGTTGCCACCAATATCCATGAACATTCAGATAAAACATGACTTGCATTTCCTTGGTGACTTCTGAGATGGCACTTCCTTTTAGACCCTTCATTTACTTCATTGCATCAATGGTCCGGGCTCCTCAGGAGCATCATCCCATCTAGAGTGGGAACACTTAATTAACCTCATGAATTATTGGGCTTTTTTCGATAAATTGCTTTGATGATGGTTCTCAACGTATGGGTTGGCTTAGGGAAGAAAGCAAGCCACACTTGGGAGGTCATGTGGGACAAACCCCCAGTGCCAGGTTAGTGTGAGCGTCCCTGAAGGGAGCACAAAACAAAGGTGAGGGAGGGGCGGGTGACTAAGGGGACAATTCTTTGAGTGAAGTCAGATCTTATTCACATGCTCAACCCAGGCCAGTCACTGCTTGCGACACTGATGCACATGGAAGATTACCCTCTGGCACAAATTTGTGTATGGAGAATTTAGTTGTCTGTGGAAAATAACAACTACCAGAATACTGAAGAAAAACTGCCTCCCTAAACTTTGTTGGATGCCACTAGCAATTTGACCTGCTGAGTGCTAATGAAAGAAGTTGGGTCTTACTGATACCTGGATACCCAAGAAAGGTTTCCAAGGTTGTTGCAGGCTATTTGCATGATTTACAGTGGAACTTAGAAAAGAAATTAATTCCTTAGC
Organism: Galeopterus variegatus; assembly: GCF_000696425.1. Classification (NCBI taxonomy): domain Eukaryota; kingdom Metazoa; phylum Chordata; class Mammalia; order Dermoptera; family Cynocephalidae; genus Galeopterus; species Galeopterus variegatus. The sequence continues at coordinate 35,342 of NW_007732183.1, forward strand.
TTTCACCACCATCCCAGTATATTGTTGGTTTGGCTCATTTTTCGTTTGGGACCACTAGTTTGAGAAGTAAGAAGCATTTAAGTAGCAGGTGAAATGAACGCCGGCCTGAGAATTAGGAGGTCAAGTTTCTGTTCTCAGCTCTGTGACTTTGGGCTGTGCTTTCTTCTTCTATAAATGAAGGGAGAGATGACTGTTAAGATTTCTTCCAGAATTAATTGTCCATGAACTTTTACTTATAGAACATAAAGATCCTATCTACCTAACTTTCATGTCTTCAACCCAGAGGTCATTGGATCTATCAGTTTAAAATTTCCATATAACTAGAGTGGTAAATTCCCACTGGTCCAGGCTTCTCTTCCACATAAGCTCTCCATTCTAGACTACCTATTTTATTCACCATCGTTTTGCAAATAGCAGCCTCCTTTTAAACATTGTATACTTTTCTTTTTTCTCTAAAGATCCCATTTTTCCTAAAGGTTTTCACATCCATTTAGTCATAGAATCATGTAGACTTTTGCCAGATAAAATGCAGGACACTCGAGGTGTCGGTGACGGGCCATAATAATCATATACAGTGTATATTGACAAAATAAAAAAAAAATGCAGGACACTCATTTAATTTTAATTTCAGATAAACAGTAATGTTTTAGTATATTTCTTGAAATATTTGGAATATATTTGTGCTAAAAATTATTTGTCATTTACCTGAAATTCAAATTTAACTGGGTATCCTGTATTTGGATTTGTTAAATTTAATAATCCTACCTGTGACCAGAGTTTTCTCTCCCACACTCCCTAAGGTTTTGTTTTTTTTGTTTTTTTTTT
>NW_007732183.1:36193-37371 GCF_000696425.1 Galeopterus variegatus
TTTTTTTTTTCTGTTTTTTGGTGGCTGGCTGGTATGGGTATTCAGCCCCTTCACCTCGGTGTTGTAACACTGTGCTTTAACCAACTGAGTTAACCAACCAGCCCTCACTTCCTAAATCTTACAGACCTCTGTTTGAGTCGTTCTATGTGCAGTTACATTATTATTCATTGTTTTGAGTGCCTGTGTCTATGCGATTTCCCTATCTAGATTATAGACACAACTGGGTGTTACACATTTTGCATCTCCTCCTACCCCCAGTGGTGTTTTTACCATTTTGTAATTGTTAGATTCCTTTGAGACTCCCTCAAAACCCATACACTTGCTCCCAGTTATTAAAACACAGACCACGTCTTCCTCAAGCAAACTCAGATAACGTAATCATGTCACATTTGCCTAGATCCTCAAGAAAATAGAATGGGACTCAATAAAAATTAACATTGGTGTTCTGCAGGAATTGATCAGTGTTACCAGTGAAGATGAAAAATAGAAATTAACCTAATTATTTCTAGTGAATTAAAAAGTACCATAAGGGCACTTGCAAGGATGAAGTCTTAGCCTCCCAATGCTGTCCTAGCTACCCTTTAACCTACAATCTTCATCTTGCAAGGGACTGAACTAACCTCTCACATATTTGAAAAGTCCTGTTTAGTGAGTTCCTTTTGTGTCCATGTGCAAAATTCGATGTTGTGTGTGCCTGCCCCCAGGAAACCAAGGGCACCAACACACTCTCCTCAAAATAAAGTCCCTTACTTTAACTCTCTTCCCATGCTGAGTCTATTCTTTCCCTTTCAAGTCTTACCTTCTTCCACAGATCACTCATCATTTTCCAAACACACCTTGAACCTCTCCTTGCTGTTCTGCTTGTCTCTAATGCCCCTCACCTCTGACTCTCCAAATCCTGCTCATTCATAGCATCATTGGTGTGTGAAGTTGTAGAGTGAAAGGCACCCTAGGAATCTGGTCTGAAACTCTCACTGCAAATTTGAAGAGACTACGGGTCTCAGATCTGTTCAAGAATATTCCACAGCAGAGTGACAGAGCCATGTCTCAAAAATGTCCCCAAACCCTTTTGTTTGTTCCCTTTCCATGTTCCTTCTTTGAGAATCACCTTCAGCTGCCTCTTTCTTTTTTTAAAGACTCTCCTCATTATCTCAACCAGAAATTTTTTCTCTGTGTCC
>NW_007732183.1:38129-40243 GCF_000696425.1 Galeopterus variegatus
TTTTTTTTTCAAAATGTTGAAATAAGAAACATACGTAAAGACAACAGCCACACATGGTTAATTTCTCAGTGAGTCAAACTCTCAAGCCTTGCCTCTCAAACGGTTATGCATCTAGTCAACAAACATTCACCAGGCTGCTACTATGTGTCCAGCACCTAAGCTGGGCTGCACAGATAGTAGTAAATGAAACGGCCATGTCCTCTGTCCTCATTGAACTTGGTCTTGTGATCCAAGGCCATAAAAACACCCTTTATACAGCATAGGACACAGGAATTAAATAACTTCCAGTATATCTGGAGCAACAGGTTTTATGCTGAAAACCATTTTTTTTTTTGTCATTTTTAAGACTGTTCCAGCATCAGATGTGAGCATCATGTTCAAGTCACTGACTGCCTCATCAAAAGGGAGCTCTTTTTTCCACCGAAACAATATCCCAATTTAAATGCTTCATCAAAAGAGGAAGATTTCTTGTGATCAGCCATATTCCAAGCACTTAGATCACAATATGGTAAATTTTCAAAAGGAAACCACTTTTACCAAGATTTAAGTGCTCATGTATGTCAATTCTATGCCTCAAATATACAATCTCAAAAATATTATTAAAAGCTGTCATATACTGAGTACTTCTTATGTGCTTGGTACTGTAATCCTTTTTGTTTGTGGTTGATTTTACTCTTCCCAACACTCCAAGGGGTAGGCACTACTCTTGTTATTTCCATTTTACAGGTGAGGAAACTGAGGCACAGAGAGATTAACATCTTGCCCATGCATACATAGCTAGTATGTGGTTCAGCCAAAATTCAAATCCTAGTGTCTGGCTCCAAAGCCCACATGCTATTGGCTACACAAACTGGTAAGTAGTCTGCCCTCACTATAAATATAAATTTCATACTAACCATCATACTATTTTTTTCCCTCTGGAGAAATTTAGGAAATAAATTAAAGCCTTAAAAGTGGTGATTTAAAGCAACTTGCCTTTTTGCCAATCATGTGTTACCTTGAGAGAAAGTTGCAAGATACCAGAGAGATTAAGCTTTACAAGAATGACGGTCATGAACTATATGAGTATAAAAGAGATCCATTTAGCATGAATATGAAGTTGCAGATCCAGGGCAGCATCAACAGGGATGAACTCTCCACCAAGCTGATCAACAAAGTGGCTGTTTGTTGAGTTAGCCGTGCTGAGTAGAGGTGGAGCTGTGATCATGCCCCAGCCAGGCTCACCCTTAATTACACAAATGACTAAGCAGCACAACAGCATGTAAGGATGCCTGCACAGAGGACAAGAGCTCAAGTCAGATCATGACATATATGCAACAACAGAACTTAACCAGAAAATGACAAAGGCTTTTGTCATCAGTTTCGTCTCAATCAATTTCCCATGCAGAGAGCTCAAATAACATCCTATCTGGTACAAAACCAGACAACAACTGGAAATTTTGAGACTGAGGAGCAGCTGGAGTCATCAGAAGGGTAGCACAATTGCTGCCAACAGGTAGGTGGGTTACCTGGAACACCGTGAGTAAAAGGTGGGACTTGAGACAGATTGTCTAAGTCCCCAAGTTTCAATGGGGACTACCTAAGCCAGAAAGCACCCCTTGATTGTGCACTCACAGACTGGTGTATTCTTAGAAATACAGATTATAGATTTATTTATAAAGATGTCTCACCATCTCCATAAAAGTGGTGATAAGGGACATTATACAACTCAAGCCAGTTTGTAGCCCCAACACCTGGTACTGTCTGCGCATACTACATGTTTGTCAATTCTGTTTTATCTGTGCTTTTTCTGTGTGAGTTTATAGAAGGAAAACATTAGCCACCAGATGCCTGATTTACCTGCTTTGTGGTTGTGGTCAGTTGCTGAGAGACAAGCTCCACAGCTTGTGGTGGGGATCTGACCTCCAGGGCTGCACCGAGGCTTGCCGTTGACTCAACTGCATGTAAAGATCAACAAGAATGATGATATCATCCACTAGTATTTGGTGTGTAGTAAAAAAGAAACTGTCAATATGTTTGAAAGTCATTACATTCCACACTGTCAACATAAAGCACATCAAGTGGCTGACTGAAGCAATAACCTCTCTTGGAGGAGAAGTAGAAAGAAGAGATAA
>NW_007732183.1:40487-51046 GCF_000696425.1 Galeopterus variegatus
ACATCAAGTGGCTGACTGAAGCAATAACCTCTCTTGGAGGAGAAGTAGAAAGAAGAGATAAGGATGTTCTCTGCATGTTGTCACAATACAGGGTCAGACGTGGCTAGCCGAGTCTCCCTCATTGACCATAACATCTCCCTAGGAGCCCTGGTGGGCAACCCCAAGTTCCTGACACTGGCCTAATTCACCACATCAAGGGGGTTATGAGGCCAAACCAGAGAGCCACCGAACCTCAAAGTCAGACAGGCTGGTGCTGCCCAATTTGGGCCTCTAGCCAAACCAGCTCAGGGACAGGCCAAGACTCGAGGCCTCAGAGAACAGGGTAAGTAACCACGTCTAGACGAGGGAGAGCAAGAGCAACATGTAAAGACCTTGTATGGTGCGTGCGTCTCCCTGCTGGGTGCCCAGTATGCACTCCCTCATTTTTTCCTCCCAGTTGTTCATGGGATGTTGGCATTGTTATCCTCACAGCAACTGTGGTACAAGTGGGCCTCAGAAGTTTATGTCAACCTTCTGATGCCATGACCTGGTGAGTCGTGAGACCGGAATTTAAACTCAGTCTGTGGGTATCAGAGCAGATCAGCGTCTGTACTGGCTCCAGCCAATTCAACTTAAGAATAGAATCTGAGTCAGGACCAAGAAAGACCTTGAAGACAATGTGTTCATGTTGAGCAGTGTTTGTGTTACAGCCCATCACATTTTAAAATGCGGTTTACAAAAAAGAAAGAAGGCTGTTATGAAATAACCGATCATAGACTGTGAGTCTGGTCATAAATCTGATCATGCTCATATTTAGAAGAAACTTCTCCTCCAACATGAGCATTAAAATGGGGCTGGCATTCTTTAGAGTGGGTTCCAATGCTGGTAAGAGGAATTGACCCAAGCCAGAACTAGTATGATAAATCTGCTTTTCGACTAGTTTGTACAATATTTGTATTTTAAACTTTTTAGGCAAGGCCATTAGAGACCTTTAAAAACATATATTCTCTCCTGCTTGAAGAAACAGGTGGAGTAAGTCTGATAATTCATTTACCTTGCCTCCCGAGATTATGTTTAGACACTTCCTAGACAAGTGTATCATTGAACGCTCTGTATTCCAGAAGAAATTTTTCCAGCTGACCTAGATGATGGCCTTAGAGAGTAACTGTTTGACACACTCTGTGGTGGCAGGAATTTGAAGGACTGTGTTCTCAGGAGCAAACCCTTGATTGCCTATGTTACCTTCCACAGAACCCGTTGAAGGAAATCAGTTTCCCACTCAAATTCTTGGATGTGGCTCAGTCCTGCTTTGTCTCTGGGATCTTCTTTAAAAATATAGCAAATAAAGGGTGAGAAATGGCTAGACTCAGAAAAGAATGATTATCCAGTGTTGAAGAAGCCTGCTGACAAGCCTTCTTCAAGACCTCCAGCTTTTTCTTTCAGGCTAATTCTTCCTGTTTTAATTACCTTTCCTCGTCTTTGCAGAAATGTATTCCCAAGTCGTTGGCATACAATATTGATCCTTCAGATGCAGATCCTACAGTTCCTGTATCTGAAGCTTCCACATGCTGTTTCTACTTTGTATCTGCTGATCCCTCGCTGGCTTTGGGGTCTACTCCTGTGTGTTCATTCTGTCACTGAGGAGGGAGAGGAAGGGAGAGAAGTGAACATCTGCGGGGTCCTCAGTTTACTAAAACTTCCCACAGAAGTGAGCAAGTGAGATTGTGGGTCGGGGAGGAGGGAAGGGGCTGTGTGTGTAATGTGCAGCCTGGACAGGCCCAAATAGGCCTCTGTTCAACACTGTTTCATAAGGAATGCTGGTCATCTGCTGTGTCTGCTGAGTGAGATTGTGGGTCGGGGAGGAGGGAAGGGGCTGTGTGTGTAATGTGCAGCCTGGACAGGACCAAATAGGCCTCTGTTCAACACTGTTTCATAAGGAATGCTGGTCATCTGCTGTGTCTGCTGGAGCAGCAGTAGCTTGCCTGGAAGAGTGAGCCAGGATTCTTCCATAAGTAACATGACTAAGAGAAATTATTTATAAAACTTTATGACTTAGGCTAAAAAAAAGAATAGTTAAAAATGAGCTGTTAATGAGAGCTACACACTTGATTACAAAATAACTTAAGCTTATGAATAATTAACTACAGACACTGTCCAGTGGGGTTTTAATATCACCTCCTAGTTCTGCCCCAAAAAGGACTTGTTGGTAACTTTTCCTAAGGTCACCAGCAACATTGTCCTCTGTTCTGGTATAGGCTGCAATACCCCTTCTCAAGCATCCTACTTCTGCAGATTCATCACAGCCTATTTTCACTGGGCTGGCTTTTTTTATTTTCCATTCCAGGGCCCTTATTATTATTTATTATCATGATTACTACTACTACTACTACTACTACCACTACTATTATTATTATTATTATTATTATTTGATCTACAAGTGCCTCAACTTCCATGTGAGCTTGTGCTTCTATAGGGAGCCCTGATGTCCCTCCCTATGTTGTACAAAATGCTAGCTGCCTGCTTTACTTGTTAGTTCTAGAGATGACTTTGATGTGTCTGCAGTTCCCGCTCCAGCTTCAGCACTCTGCTCTGCTACTGTTCTCTCTGCTGAGCTTTCTGTCTCTCCTCTGCTGTGGTGAAGGCAGACAATCCATTTCATGATTTGGAACAGGGCACATACCATTAAGCATCTTCCCTGAAGCCATCGATCCAGCAAGCGTCTCCATCCTCTCATATCCAATATCATGAGCTAAATGTCAATAGAATCATATTTCCTCAGGTCACATGTTAGTGTTATTAATGACTTCCTTCAATGTTATATTTAGTTAAAGCATTTTAGCATTTCTTCTTTATTTTCACACATACTATCTCATTAATTTAAAATACCACTAATCCACACTGGTATTATTCTCATTTTGTAAATGAGAAAACTAAGTCTCAGAGAGGTGCGTCATGTGTTTAAATTCAAAACTGGTGTCAGAAAAACAAGAATTATTGTCTCCTGAAACTTAGTTCATGATTCTTCTTGCCAGATGTGCTTATGGAAAACTATTGTGTGAAATGATTTCTGGCAAATAAAATCAGTTGGCTCGGGGGAAACAGACTATTTAAAAGAGTCCCACTGTGAATCATTTTTTAAAGCAAATATTCCCTAATGCATGCATTTTATGAATCTGGATTTCCAAACAAGGCGGATCTGCTGAAGGTGGGGTCCTTGTGTGCCCACATCTTTCAGGTATTGGATCATCCTCCACTTTCCCCCTGGCTAGAGGTAGTTGCATGCAACGTATATAGAAGGCAGCAGCAGTGTAGCAAAAGGCACCTCTGACAGACACCTGAGCAATCCTTGTGTGCCCACATCTTTCAGGTATTGGATCATCCTCCACTTTCCCCCTGGCTAGAGGTAGTTGCGTGCAACGTATATAGAAGGCAGCAGCAGTGTAGCAAAAGGCACCTCTGACAGACACCTGAGCAAACCTAGCCCCTGGATTTGGCCATCAGTCAGCTGCTTTCCATTATCTTCCCAGGAAACAATTCCTGCTGGACTGGAGGACCGAGCAGCCGGGCCCCAGGCAGCACAGAGCTGCTTCTGGCAATCACTTCCGTGCTTCACCCTGTCTCACTCTCCTTCTATCTCCTGACATTCTGATGCCAAACCCCCAACCCAAGCTGAGGGTTTTGCTATTGATATGGTTCCTTGATCATACCTTCCCTTCTACTTCTGTGTCTTACCCTTCTTCATTAACTTTGTTCCTCCTGATCTTGCTACTTGCAGGGTCCCTGCCTTGGATACAGTAGTGGTTCTCAGCCCTGGTTCCATATTTGAACAACCGGGGGAGCTTTAATGAATATTTTAATGCTTGGGCTCCAGCATCAAAATTCTGATTTAATTGGTTTGGTGTGAGGCCTGAACACAGTGTTTTCTGTTGTTTGTTTGCTTTTTGTTTCTTGAATTATAGGCTACCTACGTGATTTTAATATGCAATAATATGGAGAACTTTGATATACTTGATGGGCTGAACTTGACCCTCACCCCTGGCTACTGGATGCTTCTTGTTATAGGTTGAATTTTATTCTCCAAAATTCATATGCTGCAGTTCTAACACCCTCAGGATGTGACTTTATCTGGATATGAGGTCTTTACAGAGATCACCAAGTTAAAATGAGGTTATTAGGATTGATAGCAAACCGGTATGACTGGTGTCCTTAAAAATGGGGAAATGTGGAGATAGACATGTATATAGAGAAAATTTCATGTGAACATGAAGATGACCATCCATAAGACAAGAAAAGAGGCCTGAAACTGATTCTTTTCTCACATCTACCAGGAAAAAATTAAATTTGCCTACACCTTGATTTTAGACTTCTAGCCTCCAGAACTGTGAGACAATAACTTTCTGTTGCTTAAGCCACCCACTTTGTGGCACTTTATTACGGAAACCCTAGCAAACTAATATATCACTCAAGACCCCACTACAGTTGCCTTTATCCTGGAACATAGCTGGAATGGCCAACTTGCCTAGTTTGCCCATGACTTTCCCAATTTTAGCACCAAAATCTTGCATCCCAGGAACCTGTTTTGTTCTGGGCAAACTAGGATAGTTGGTCACCCCAAGCATAGCGTAATGGCTATGTCTGCAAGTTCCAGAACCAGGCAACTTGGGTTTAAAACCCATCTCTGCTCATTCTTGGCTTTGTTACTTTGAGCCTCAGCTTTTTTAGCTGACGTGGTGTGGATAACATGAGCTAATACATCTCTAAAACACCTAGAATATTTCCTGTCATCAAGTAAGCACTCAAATATTAACTAAATTAATATTTCCATGCACTGTTAGAATCAGAAAATAGTCATACAAAGATATTTGCTTTCATGAGAGTAAGATAGTTAAAGGGCTTCACTTCATGAGATGAACGTAGTCAAGGTCATATTCATTCATTCTGACCCTGGTTTGCATTTATAACTCACTATGAAATGGCCTCTGCATTCTCTGCACTTCCGTTCTTTTGTACAGCACACATTTACCATTAAAGCTGGGCTCCATAAATCAAAACACATGCACAAAAAGGTATCATCTTAAACATTCTGTGTGTTCATTTCCCATCTCCTTGCTCTACCATGGAGGAGACCACTCACCAAAAACAGGTGAAAGACATGTCCCAGTTCAATGGTGAAACTTCTAACTGGTCAGAACTGAAAGGGTTTATTCAAGAAAGAGGACAGGCTTGCTTGCAAAGGAGGAAGTGTCAGTCCTCTGAAAACAGATGAATATCCTGAAAAGAATCAAAGAAGAGTTGCTACTGGAGTTGGATTGTAAAGGAAGCAGAAGCCTTGGCAGGCGGCTATGTAGGGTTGGAGTTAGTTCAGGCAGAGGGAACATCATCAGTAAAGGTGAGACGGTGTGAAACTGCCCGGCTCGGTAGAAAACTGGAAGTCATTTGGCACCTCTGGAAAGTAGGAATGTGTGGAGGCCCTGTAAGAGATCAGTTCTGCACATCCTGATTCCTCCCCCTTTAGCATACAGCCAAATCATATAATCAATGCTATGTGAATCTTCTCTCCAAAAACCAGATTTTTAATTTACTGAGGACGGTGCAGTGATTTTTACTTTTTGAAACCCCCTAGTAAAATTTTGGGCATATTTACTAATAAATATAGTTAATAGTGTCAATGACTCTTCCCGGGATAAATAGATGTTGAACATATAATTCTTGAATTAATTTTATTTGGAATCTGTATGTTACCCTGTGGAATGTATTGTGCCAAACCCTATTCACCACCCCTCCCACCCTTGGGTTTCCTTGGAGACTCTTCCCGGGATAAATAGATGTTGAACATATAATTCTTGAATAATTTTATTTGGAATCTGTATGTTACCTGTGGAATGTATTGTGCCAAACCCTATTCACCACCCCTCCCACCCTTGGGTTTCCTTGGAATCATAATCTGTTCAAACCTGCCACCCTACACTGCAGCCACAACTCAAAATTGTTGTGAGCTGCAGCACTGGTTCAGTCACAGTGTGGAATATAAAACTAGGGCTAAGGAAAAACAGGTCTTACCTAGAATAAAAGTCATGCCGTGTCCATGTCTAGAGCCATTCTTATCATTCTCTTTATTCTAGTTGTCTCTTTATTGCTTGTTTTTTATTTCACTTTCTTTCCTGGTGACTTTTGACCACTCTGCTTTCTCTTTTCAGAACCCATTTGCACTCCTCCATGTTAACTGCTCCCTGATCTGAACTTAAGGCTTTTCTAGATGTGGAGTCACTTCCCAAATCGTCTCTATGCAAAGGTACCAGGGATTCTCAGCTCTGACTGTGCATGAGAATCACCTGTGAATTACACTTGAAGTCAGTTGCACAGCCTCTGCCCTGGGAATATTGATTCAGTAGAAACAGGAAAAGCACAGGTACCTGTACAATAAAAACAGCCAACAAGAGCAGGAGACAACCCACAAATGATTCTCATGCACAGGCACTGATGAGAAGCACTTAATTGGATGTTGAATCTTGGTTTCCTTAATCTCCACCCCCCGCCACCTTCCTATTGCTGCCTAAGTTCCAAATTGTATTTGCCCATCACAGTGTAGCAAAGAGACAGAGAAGGCTTCTCTTCCCAGATACCAGTGTAGGGGATCACTACAAAGATCCTAGTTTTTGTAAGTTTTAGTTCAGAAACAATATCTTTAGGTAGAGAGGAGGCAGACATCTTCTATTTCCATCTAGCCTCATTGATTACACCCTTCATAATCATTAGGAAATTTGGGCTGTGGGTCAAAACATAACCCTAGGGCCGAGCCCGTGGCGCACTTGGGAGAGTGCAGCGCTTGGGAGCGCAGCAGCGCTCCCGCTGCCCGGTGGCCAATGCGCTCACTGTCTGAGCACGGTGCGAGCGACACCAAGCCGAGGGTTGTGATCCCCTTACCCGTCAAAAAAAAGACAAAAAAACAAAACCCTAAAAATAACATAGAACCTGTTCGAAAACCCAGCTAAAATTTTTAGTCTTATGAGCTACTGTGAAAGTTATTCAACATGAATATTCTTGGGAATCAGGTGCTTTCAATAAAATCTTGGGAGTCAAAGCTGTAAGCTTTTAGAAAAGAAAAACTGGAGGATGGTAGTAGTTATCATGGAACCTTCAATGGGGNTTTGAAACCCCCTAGTAAAATTTTGGGCATATTTACTAATAAATATAGTTAATAGTGTCAATAACTCTTCCCGGGATAAATAGATGTTGAACATATAATTCTTGAATTAATTTTATTTGGAATCTGTATGTTACCCTGTGGAATGTATTGTGCCAAACCCTATTCACCACCCCTCCCACCCTTGGGTTTCCTTGGAATCATAATCTGTTCAAACCTGCCACCCTACACTGCAGCCACAACTCAAAATTGTTGTGAGCTGCAGCACTGGTTCAGTCACAGTGTGGAATATAAAACTAGGGCTAAGGAAAAACAGGTCTTACCTAGAATAAAAGTCATGCCGTGTCCATGTCTAGAGCCATTCTTATCATTCTCTTTATTCTAGTTGTCTCTTTATTGCTTGTTTTTTATTTCACTTTCTTTCCTGGTGACTTTTGACCACTCTGCTTTCTCTTTTCAGAACCCATTTGCACTCCTCCATGTTAACTGCTCCCTGATCTGAACTTAAGGCTTTTCTAGATGTGGAGTCACTTCCCAAATCGTCTCTATGCAAAGGTACCAGGGATTCTCAGCTCTGACTGTGCATGAGAATCACCTGTGAATTACACTTGAAGTCAGTTGCACAGCCTCTGCCCTGGGAATATTGATTCAGTAGAAACAGGAAAAGCACAGGTACCTGTACAATAAAAACAGCCAACAAGAGCAGGAGACAACCCACAAATGATTCTCATGCACAGGCACTGATGAGAAGCACTTAATTGGATGTTGAATCTTGGTTTCCTTAATCTCCACCCCCCGCCACCTTCCTATTGCTGCCTAAGTTCCAAATTGTATTTGCCCATCACAGTGTAGCAAAGAGACAGAGAAGGCTTCTCTTCCCAGATACCAGTGTAGGGGATCACTACAAAGATCCTAGTTTTTGTAAGTTTTAGTTCAGAAACAATATCTTTAGGTAGAGAGGAGGCAGACATCTTCTATTTCCATCTAGCCTCATTGATTACACCCTTCATAATCATTAGGAAATTTGGGCTGTGGGTCAAAACATAACCCTAGGGCCGAGCCCGTGGCGCACTTGGGAGAGTGCAGCGCTTGGGAGCGCAGCAGCGCTCCCGCTGCCCGGTGGCCAATGCGCTCACTGTCTGAGCACGGTGCGAGCGACACCAAGCCGAGGGTTGTGATCCCCTTACCCGTCAAAAAAAAGACAAAAAAACAAAACCCTAAAAATAACATAGAACCTGTTCGAAAACCCAGCTAAAATTTTTAGTCTTATGAGTTACTGTGAAAGTTATTCAACATGAATATTCTTGGGAATCAGGTGCTTTCAATAAAATCTTGGGAGTCAAAGCTGTAAGCTTTTAGAAAAGAAAAACTGGAGGATGGTAGTAGTTATCATGGAACCTTCAATGGGGAACATGGTGCAAGCATGGGAGGCCGTGGTGATGCCCTGCTTCCACCAACATCTCCAGTAAGCACAGCTAATCTCTTCTCCTGCCACTTCTCTTCGGTGTGGCTCTTTAATCTCTGAAATGTGCTGACATTGTTCATTATCCCAGCCACCAATAAGGTTTGATTGGTTTCTACAAGGATGTCCATTTTATGAAGCTGAATGTGGATGAAAGACCTTGGTGTAAGTGGTGAACTTATCAAACCAAGACTTTACCATGTTATTCATTAGGCAAATAAATTAATGTCAGGCCCCTTTATTTGCTGGGCCATCAAGGGACAGACCAGCCCCTTGACGGAATTCTTTTATGAACAGTTATTTGTGTGAGAGAGAAAATGTTAGTGAAAGCCTAAAGGGAAGTGTTGCTGCATGAGAGCATTTTCTGTGGAGCAGATGCAGGGTGCACAGGGAAAAGGAGCTGTATTGTGAGACCTAACATTTCATGTGCTGCCTTGAAATCCTGGAGACTGAGAGGTCCACAAAGACCTACCTGTGAGTTCCCCTGACCTCTCCAAATATGTCCCCCACCCAGCAGAAAGTTTTCCTATCTGGCTAGTTATGCTATTAGCTAGACCAGCTGCACCCTTCCCATCCTCAACCTAAGGGGTTTCACCTCCCTGCCAGCCTGCAGAATTATCCAAACAAGCCAGTCATATCCTCCTGTGTGAACCAGGGGTCACCTCCCCCTCTTGTTACTACAAAGCCTGCCTCCCACAGCTCCTGCTTGCTCAGTCTGTCCTGAGCACAACCCCCAGGTGGCCCTACATGGCATGCAGTATCCTCTCCCCTCCCTTTATCCCCCAGATTGTGAGTATATATCGCTAATAAAATGCTGTCAATTTCATGTGTACAGTGTCAGAGTGTCAGATGTTTACCATTTACTATTATTTAGGGGAGGGGCTCCCTCCCCACCAAAAGACATAATAGGGCCATCAGAACACGGGCCCAGGTCTCTCCATCTATGCAGCACTTTGGCCTTGAGAACACAAAACAGGTAGTCAGGACCCTGGTCTCCAATCCTAACATTTCCAATTAGGCATGTAACATAAAAACACTCTTACCCTCAGTTTTCCTACCTGGCATAATAACATTGATCTCCACCTACTTCAAAGGTTTTCATGACATCTAAAAATGATGTGACACTAAAAATCTGTAGTGTTATTCTGTAAATACTGACTTCTGTTTTTACATTAGTTTTGTTCATTTAGTCTAGGATGAAATGGGGTTACTAGAGGCACCTGAGAAGTTCCTTCTGAGTGACCTGGAGCATTCTTCCTCAGTTATCCTACATAATCCCCTGAGATGTCACCTGCAGGGGGAAGAGAGGAAAGAAGAGAGAAGGAAGGAGAAAGAAGAAAATAGGAGAGGATAGTGGAATTATTTGAATACAGCAGAAGTGACAGAGTAGCAATTTTTCTTTGCAATGTTCTAAGACAAATATATCTATTTGTACTGCCACGTCTCTGCATAAGAGCCCTGTTTGTGCATGAGGTGCAGGAACGGGGGGAGAACAGTAGTCAAGAATTAAACATGAACTCACCCGTAAGGAACTTTGTAACATAACTTGGGTGACAGACAACTTTACGTGTCTTATAAAACAACGTACAGACAAGCAAGAAATTATATATCTTTTTCTGTCTCCTTTTCTCAAAATCTTTTACCTCTCAAATTCTTACTGCTACATAAAAAGGATTCCCTGGAGCTCTATTCCTCAATGATTGCACAAATTGGTAGAAGCTTGGGATTGGCACAGACTTTAAAGGTCAATTATGCCACCCCCAATCTCCCTCTTTCAACTCCCACAGCATGAAGATGTTATAATAAAAGTGTGTCTGGGGTGAAAATAAAGCACCTATGACTAGAGGCATAGGGGTGGGGAGAGAAGGTACGTGATGGGTGACTGGGAGGGATCTGCCACATGAAGTGGGCAAAGAGGGCTTGGGGTAGAGAGAAGGTGACTCTCAAAGTAAAGGGAGTAAGAGAAAGCACAAA
>NW_007732183.1:51306-56521 GCF_000696425.1 Galeopterus variegatus
TGTGTGTGTGTGTGTGTGAGAGAGAGAGAGAGAGAGAGAGAGAGAGAGAGAGAGAGAGAGAGAGATAATTAGGTCTGTGCTTTAGAAAGCTCTTGTGGCAGTACATAGAACAGAGAATGCATTGGCAAATTGAAAGCCAAGGAGGACTACTGTGAAACTCCACGTGAGAAATGAGGAGGGCTCAATCTATAGCCATGGCCATGATGAAGGGAGGAAGTGGATTTGGTTTACACACCCTCCGTGTAGAAGTAGAATTCAGTGTTTACAGCGTGTAGAGTAATGGGCTTCCACACCAACTCTTCCCCTTTGTAGTGAGTCCCTTTCTTATTCTAGGATGCCTTTTTCTCCTCTGTACAATGAAAGGGTTGGACTAAATGTACTGCGATCCATTCCAGCTCTTAATGCTCTCTAATACTATGATTCTGGTCCAATTTGAGTGGCATCCAAGAAAATTTAGTTAGAGAAATTCCCAAAAGACCTCATTATAATGTGGTCCCATAAATTAAAGCCCTAGGACAGTTATGGCAAGACTTCAGAAGACTATTACTAACGATAATAATAGAGTTTTGTTTTTATACAACACTTTCACACCTATAATCACCTATAATCTGCGTTAATCTTCACCAAATTATTGTGAGGCAAAGAAATATAATGATTATTATCCACATTTTAAAGAGGCAAAATCGAAGCCTTGAAAGCTCAAAAGACCTGACTGAGGTCCCAGACAAGTCGTGTTGGAGTCTGGACTGGTATCCATGTCTCTGAACTTGTAATGCAGAGATCTGCACATCACCTTGGGTTGCCTTTGGTCTGACCTGGACCTTCCATACCTAATGAGGACCTCATCCTGTCCCCTCCAATGAGCCTTGACATCACCAGTCACCATGGTGAATTTCAACTTGGTTTGTTAGATTGGCAGGAATGACCTCGAGTATTTATGACCTACTCGTACGGAAGAAATATTACTACAAAGAGGTTCCAAGAGGATTCATTTTGAGAATAAAGGAGCCCTCAGTGTGGTTAGAATGCACACAAAATCCTAAATTCTCTCATTTGCTACGTGAATTATAAGTCAAAAGGCAACTTTTTGGCAGATTTCCAAGGAGCTCTGAAAGTTTACCAGTTTATTTCTAGCTGGGTGTCCTGGCCTGGGAAAGGAAACATTGTAGGAGAGCAATTTAGAAACTTTTAAGATCAAGGATCTTTCCTGGCCCTTTCTTCTGTTTCTCCACAGCATTGCAGAGAGGATCCATCAGGGGTCTGTCATGAAAGGAGAGAATACATTCCTCACAAAATTCTTCTCCCTTAACAGATAAGCAAGGTCATGGTAGATTATTTCCTTGCCCTGCCGATTCTGGCTTCAGCCAAATCTACTTCTCACACCACCTTCTCCATCCCCTATCACGCATTCCACACTGGCGGGTCAGAGACTAGGTAATTTTTATGGAAGGGAGGAAAAGAGGGAGATGGGAGGGAGAAGAGGTGTTGATGTTATTTATAATATTTAATGAGTATTTACTGGGCGCCAGGCATTGTATAGCTTTATTTTCATGGCTGGCCAATACAGGCAGCCAAACCCTTGACCTTGGTATTACAATGCTGCACTCTAACCAACTGAGCTAACTGGTTTGCCTATTTTATATGTATTATCTTTTTCATCTTCACAATAATCCTATGAAGTAAATGACATTATTACCATCTTAGAGATAAATCAAGGATATGAAGTAATTCACTTAAGATTACCTGGGTAAATAAAGCTAGAAATTGAACACAGAAATGTATAATTCCAAATCCTTTTCATCTCACCATGCCACCTTCCAGTCCCATTGGTCAACTTGCTGCTGACCTTGGAAGTTTACGAGAGCAGACAACTTTAACTTTGCACGGTATGGCTAAAATCCGGGAGTCATAAAGGATTGTAAGACAAGAAGTGAGTGAAGATTAGGTAAGAATCTGAATAATATTTTTACAGATTTTTCCACGTTCTTCAAATAACCCTATCTATATTTCCCACTTGTTATTTCTGATGAGGAAAGTGAAGGTGATAGAAGTCATGTGAAACAGCCAGTTAATTTCAGAGCCAGTACTTGGACCCAGACATCCTTCCCCACATTCTGGGGCAGGATGCTCTTATCTTACAAAACCTCATGCTACAGTGCTCTTATCTCACATAACCCTTTATCCATCCATGGTCAAGGACGGTGATGGTGGCAAATACAAGCTTCTTCAACATTTGTATGATTTTAACAATACCTGCATTCTTGTTTTCTTAAGCCCTCTATAAATACCATCTTTGAAATTCCCCATGATAAAGATAACAACTCCATAGACCAAACTGTAGAAGTATATTCATTGGCATTTTTACCAGTTTTCTTCTTGTTCCAGGACTGTTAAAATATTATAGGATTAAGAAATGTGTTTTTAGGATGATTTGGTTCAGAAAGTTCCAAAAGGAAATTACAAGAAATGGTTTCCACACTACAAAATTAACAATACTCATCTTACTTACTTTTATTTAAAAGGAAGTGAGGAAGTGGCAGGAGAAGCTCTAACAGAGTCTTCATGAAAAAGACTCAATCCCTTGTAATTAATGGGAACCTCTAAAATCAGAAGCCAAGGCCATTAATCATTCAGCCAACTCTCCATGAGGTTGGCATCATCCTCTCACCCACACACCTGTAATGACTCAATTCACAATGGGCAAACTTGAACTGCAGGAATGGTCCTCAGAATAGCATTTTAAAACTGCTGGCAGTGGAACATGAATGCTGTCATTAAATCAATGAGTTTGTTCTCTTTCTAGTCCATAAATGTGGCTTAAAGAATGTTGTTAAGGCTGGGTTTGGGAGTGTTGCGATTACATTCAGGATTGAAAGTAAGAGGAAGAGAGATTTTTATCTCAATATGATAGGAATTCTTAACAATTAGACCCTACAAAGAAAAGATGTGTCTTGTCAGATACTGAGCTTGATATGCCTGGGTGTTCAAGGGAAGCTGGAGGAAAGAGGTGACGGAGAAAGGGTAACTACCTTGGATGGGAGGTGGATTAGATGTCCTTCCAATTCAAAAGTGTTAGTGTTCTCTTCTCAGTTATTTCTTGGAGTGATGTAATTAATCGAGAGACACATAATGGAGCGTACTCATCCAGAGATCTCCAGATGGGTTGTAAGAGCACAGTGACTTTCCCAAGAGAACACTCAGGAATAGTCATTTCAAACTAGATGATTCCTCAAGCCCTTACTCAGCTAGCCCCAGGTATTCTATATGGGGGTCACCACCAATGTACTGGTAGAGGGAAAAATGTCTTCCATCCACTTCTTAATTCTCCTGAGTTCTTCATTAAACCTTAGTAAGTTAGAATTTATTTAACTTTAAACTGAAATGTTTAATTACATGGATCTTACTACACTGACTGAGCATTGGAGTTTTACCAGAAAAGGAAAGAAAAATGTTCTAGATGAATAATTTTTAAAAGAATGTAAGTTATCTGAAAGTCAGTACAGACACAGTCTCTTCTCTTTCCAACAGACGTTTATAGAACATGGACTACAAAATAGGATTTGTGATGGGTACTTTACATATGTTAACTCTGAAAACAGCGTTCTAAGACAGATGTGATTATTTTTATTTTATAGTGTAGGACACAGTGATTCAAAGAACTTAATTGACAACCCCAAGATGACTCTCTAAACTTCTCTGTGACTGTAGAAATATTCACTCCCAGGCCCTAATGAGCCCTCATTAGTGAGTAAAAATGGCACTGATAATCAACAGACTTTAATTACAAGGCAATAACATGGCAAAACTATTGAAATTTTCTACGTGGCCTCCAAATATACAAAAAATTAAATTCAAAGGAGAACTCCTTTCTAGTATGTCATGAGTTGACTATATATTTTTTTCAATTCTATAGACATTATCTTTAATAAGCTGAATTTTGTATCCCCAAAATTCATATGTTGGAGCCTTTCTAGTATGTCATGAGTTGACTATATATTTTTTTCAGTTCTATAGACATTATCTTTAATAAGCTGAATTTTGTATCCCCAAAATTCATATGTTGGAGCCCTAACCCCCAGTACCTCAAAATGTGACTGTATTTGGAGATAGGACCTTTACAGAAGTGATTAAGTTAATATGAAGATGTTAGGTTGGGCCCTAATTCAACCTAACTGGTGTCCTTATAAGAAGAGAAACTTTGGACAGGCATCTGAGATATGAGGGTTGCACCCTCACTGCGAAAAGACCACATAACGAGGCTGCAAGAGAATGGCTGTCTGCAAGCTAAGGAGAGAGTCCTCAGACGAAACCAACCCTGCTGGCCCCTTGATCTTGTACTTCCAGCCTTCAGCACACTGAGAAAATAAATTTCTGTAGTTTAAGCCAGCCAGTCTGTGGTATTCTGTGGTATTTTGTTATGACAGCCCTAGCAAACTAATACAATATCTTTATGGAAGTGGTTTTCTTATTCAGACAAAAATGTATTAAAGATGTAGTATTTGTTACTACTCCCAAAAGATGGAATAAATGAGTCTTTTATATCTCTCTGACCAATCTGCACTCCTGATCTATTAGTTAAGGGAGGTTTGAGGCACAGACAGCAGTAGAGTTGGGACCACTTTGAGTGAAATTCAACCAGTGAAGAACTCACAGCCCATTCATATGGTTAAGATTTGAGCTGAAAGATATATATAAATATAGTTAGTATATTAAAGAACTGTATTCTTAGTGGTTTTCTAGTCATATTCAATATTGTTTACTAAAGAAACTTAGCATTGTATGTGAAATCACACACACACATAAATATAAATACATGTATATTTGTAAGGACAAATTTTGCTTATATCCCCTGAATCTCAATGATCCAAACAACTATGATGTCTAACAGAAATCTCTGTGATGATGAAAATGTTCTATATTTGTGATGTCCTATATGGTAACCAATATCTACATATGGCTACTGAGCACCTGAAATGAGACTAGTGCTACTAAGAAACCGAATTTCAAATTTTATTTCATTTTTATTAAGTTAAATTTAAAAACTCATGTGGTCAGTGGTTACCATACTAGATAGTGTGGTTCTAAATCATATAGAAAATTAAACATGGCTTTGGTTTTGTTTGGAAAGAAACAGCAAGTAAAGCTAAACACAAACCAAAACAAACCTCAGTTAATTCTCCTGTAATATTTTAGTACAGACCCCATGTTGCTTTGC
>NW_007732183.1:57065-61046 GCF_000696425.1 Galeopterus variegatus
CCAAAACAAACCTCAGTTAATTCTCCTGTAATATTTTAGTACAGACCCCATGTTGCTTTGCGAACACTGATTTGACCTTTTGAAGAAATGAAAAGCAAAGAGAAGATTTAAAACCTAGAAAAGTTGTTTCAACATGTAGTTATAAGAGAACATACAGAACTTAAGAATGTTAGACCTATAGGAGATCTTAGGAAAAGGCAGTTTTGAATTTCTGATTTTAAGAGAGTGGACTGGGCACTTTCTGAACTCTTCAGTTCTTGAACCAAACCATCATATATATATAAGAAAGAAATAGATTACTACAAAACCATACTTTGTAGTAAAAAAATAAGAAAAATATTTCAAAAGAGAGATCTAGACTGGCAGGAGAAGCCACTGCCATGGTGATAATGAAGACAGACAAGCATTGCTTTGCCACCTGACAAGGAGGCTCTCACAGATAATGAAAATTTGTGTGGAAAAGTTGTGTGGGAAATTTTTCTTGAACATAAGCATTTAACCAACAACCACCAATAATCTGAGGCAAGCTAACACTGTAAAAGGAAACAGAGCTAACAGAGTAATTTGAAAAGCTCTTATAATAATATACTTAAATATCCTCAGGGAGATAATGGAGAAAATCATATTCCTGGAAAAAAAATGCTATGAAACAAAGACAGGATTATGAAACAAGAGTAGGCATCTATGACAAAAAAAAAAAAAGAATTTTAAAATGAAAAGCATAATGATTAAAACAGCAACAAAACCCCTAGACACAGCTGAAGGGCAAACCAGTGAGCTAAATGTTAAGCTAAATTCACACAGAAGACAAAGAGACAGAAAACAAGAGACCGAAATTAAGGGATAGGAAAAATTGATCCAGAAATTCCAAATCCATCATATATGAGTTCTAGAAATAGACATCAGAAAAAAAAATGAGAAGAGGTAATTTTTACAGAAATAGTGCCTGAAAATGTCCCCAAACTAAAACGAACAGACAATTTAAGTTTTTCTTAGGTTATAAGAATCTGAAAATCTAAAGAGGGTTACAAACTACGATATAACTGGACATTTAGCAGTAAAATTTCAGAACATCAAGAAAACAAACTCCTAAATGCTGCCAGAGAGGAAAGGCAGACATCCTACAAAAAATAATGAGGACAGAACATCAGTTTTCTCATCAGGAAATCATAAAGCTTTTACCTTGTGGCTGAGAGTCTGAGCCCAGCAAGTTAAATACCTTTTAACATAACAATTGTCATTAGCAGAAGAACTTGGACTTGAACTCAGTATCAGACTCCTTTTTCTCTAGTATTCTTTTCACTACAACACAAAATAATTCCTATTTTGATTTTGACCTTAGTAAGAAAATGTGTGTTTTCATTTACATTAATATTAATTTTATACATAAAATTTATTATATATAAAAATAAGAAACCAAGGTTATTCATTTAATTAAAATGTATCAAGAACCTACGTACCAGAGAAGCTTATAAATAGTCTGAAGTCTTCAAAACAGGGTCTCTGGATGAATCTCTCTGGATGTGCATATGCATGGGTGTGGTCCAACCACAGCCCACCCTGCCCCCCAAAAAGAAAAAGGTAGCCAGGAGCAGGCATTAAAGACTATGCAAAGGATTCCACATCATTCCATCATGCAGAATTCCAAGAGATCTCCAAGGATCCTGTGATCTTGACTCTCTTTACCAGGCCATTACCTTGATTGTCTGAGATAAATAAGCACATTTGCATTCCAGGTCACATTTTTCACCTGAAAGAACAAAGGTTAGCTTGAATTTAAGGTGGTCATTTGTATGTTTTGTTTTTCTGGAAATGTGGAGGCAGGATGTTACCCCTACCACCTGCAGAATCTCTTTAGCGATCAGTACACTTCTCTAAGTCTTTTTTCATATCTAAATATCCTCTGAAGCATCAAAGTACATGTGTGCTCCTCTTGACTCTCCCAGTATGAGGTTTCCATTCTAAAAAAGCAAGATTGCTCACTCACTGTCTCACACACTACATTGACCCTGACCTCATTGAAGATCCCCCTACCTGAAATATGTCATCCCAGATACTCAAGTGTGCTCATTCAAACTCCAGCCATCCCTCAAAGGACACGTCCAACCACAACTCCCCCACCAAGCTATCTGAAGCTCTTGGTGATCTTGGTTCTCAAAAATGCAATATTTATTCCATACATGTTGGCATTTTCCAAATTATCTTGATGATCTTACTCATAACTGACATTGAATGCTTAGTATGTGCCTAGTACTTTGCATCTGTTATTGCACTTAATTCTCAAAAAATGCTATTAAGTAGATATAATTACTCCCATTTTATAGGTAGGAAAGCTGAGCTTAGGAATGCTAAGTAACTTGCTGAAGACCAGAGAACAAATAAGTATCAGAGCCAGGATAAACGAAGGCCTGTAGTACATGGTTGTATAGTTCAGGCACTGTACAAAAGCGCACAGCAAGGAGCCAGCTGGGATCTGATATTTAACCCATTCTCTACTCAACAAGCCAAGAACGTGCCCTGCCTGGGGTAAAGAATTTCTTTCTTTAATTCGCCAAGGCACAGCAGTGGGCTAGTCACTGAGAGACTCTATCTAGGTCCAGGACCCCTGTTTAACCTTTATAGTACACCACTCTTCATTTGAAAGATGAAATAATGAAGCCCACAGAAATAAAACGATTTTCTGAAGTTCACAGAGCTAGCGAAACCCGATCTGGTATTTCAGACACTCCATTGCTCTTTCTGACACCCTACTTGAATTGTGTTTCATTTTAGGTTTAATTATTCACTAATTATCATTGTTCTATGATTGTTTTTTGTGTTTATATCTTATACCCATGGTGAACTGTGAACTCCTAGAGGGCAAGGACCATGTCTTGTACTATTCCAGCACCGTATACCATATACTCAGGCATTGAGAAGACTCCAGCAGAAGTTCTTGAATGGAATGCTTCTCAGAACAAAGTTGCCCCGTGGCCCTGGAGGTACTTCTGCAACAGAACTTGGTTCTGAGAAAAGCACTTGGTTATATGGTTTTAAGGATACATCAACGCATACTCATCCCTGTGCGAGTAAGATGGCATCCACTCCCTGCCAAGAAGTAATTCTATCCCACTTTGTGTCTTTACTGTTACCATTGGCTTAGAAACAGAAGCAGCCTTATCTTGAAGGCATTCTTTGGAAATTTCCTTTATCCTTTTCCTTTTTTCATGCCCAATTCCATCTTTAAAGCAGTATAAAGAGGTATGAAGAATGACTGTGGAATCAGGCCTTAGAGATTCCAAGAATAATAACTTACATATGTCTTGAAAGGTTTAGGTGTAAGAAAAACGACATAAGCTCCAGGCGTATTTATGGATCAAAAAATGCAATATTATTTTATATAAATGTGTGTGTATGTGTGTGTGTGTAGAGCCATGGCTAAGGCTAATGTCAACATCCTGCTGATTTAGCCAGTGGTGGAGCTCTTAATCCTGTTCATGATGCCAATTGTAAAGCTAGGTGACCATGCCAGTTGTCGGGCTCTTTTACCTGCCGGTAATCCTGCACCGACTGGGCCGATTGTTGAGCTAAGGCTGGGTCTGGAGCCCACAGACCCCTCAAGCCCATTCACAGACTGGGTCACAAACCTGTCACGTGCCAGGCTGGGTCCCCAGACCCCTCATATGCCAGGCTGGGTCACCAGACCCCTTACACGCAGATCTATGAGCTAAGTAACCAGCCAAAAAGGTCCTTGGAAGCCGTAGGTTGGAAAGCATGGCTGTGCAGGGCGGACGCCCAAGGCAGATGCCTGTCCACCTTCTTCACTAAAACTCCCCTCTCTCCCCTCCCAAAGAGCACAAGAATAGCAACAAAACTAAAAAGATACATTGGTGTGCATGCACGCTAACTTCACACACACACACGTGCGTACGTGTGCACAAACACACAATTTGCTTACAAAGGATGTGCTAAAACCACACCCAACTGGACCCAAGGTGAGGG
>NW_007732183.1:63256-64712 GCF_000696425.1 Galeopterus variegatus
TTCTAGGCCTGCATTCTTACAACAGCTTCAGATCTGTTCTTGTCTCCATTAACTTCTTATCCAAACCCAGCCATCAAAGTTCTAATGTTCCTCAAAAGGATTCTCTATTTAACCCACTTGTTCAAGGGACATAGCTTCTTTTCTGTAGAACAAAGCCTTCCTATAGGATGGAGGTCACATTCCTTCAGGAAATTTCAATAATCAGACCTAAACTTCATATTAGTTCAATAAATATTCACTAAGAATTTAGGTTTGGGATATAACAGTGTAAAATCTTGAGTCTTTGTACCAGGGAACTCCTGGTCTGGCAGGGGAGGAGAGGAAGGATCAGTAAGCAAACAGTCACAGCGCAGTAGGAAAATTCCCTAAGCAGAGGGATAAGCCTTCAGCAGAAGTGATTAACTCACTCTGAAGATGTGTAGTAAAGACAGGCCTCCCGGAAGAGGAGATGCTTGAACTCTTCAACGAGAGTCCTCCTTTTCAGCCAGGCCACTCTTCTTACTACTCAATGTACCAACCATGTACATTTTTGCCTTCTACTTTGGTTTAATTCACTGACTACCACTTATTGAGCATTTACTATGTCCTAGACACTATGTTAAGGATGCAAAGTTTTATTACATCGGCCCTCAAGGAACTTAGAATTACAGGGAGAACTTACTTCCTATATCTCCAAAACATTTACCCAATACGTTTAAAAGACTAAAACGTACACTTAGTATTGATGTTTGACATCATCTTTTCCTTTGTCCAAATATCCATCTTCAAGGACATGTCCTCCATGAATTTATTCTATAATATCCCATGTCTGGGGCTCCCATTACACACTGTTTTGTTTTCCTACGGTGTTACCTATATAAGTAGGGGACAAATGCCTTGTTATTAAGGAGAAGAAGGGAAATGAGGGAGGAGAAAGAAAAAAGAGAAAGAGAGAAAATGAGAGAGAGATAGTGCTCAATCCTAAGAGGGTAGACATACGTATGGACGTAATCCCGTCTTTGAATCCCCAGAATGATTAAAGAAACCTCATACCGTGCAAGAACTGATTTCAAGTAATTCTGCTCTGATGTTTTTGTGTAATGTCATTCCTGAGGAGCCTCATATGAAAAACCTGCAAAAACAATGTGCTGTATCACTACCCAAATAATTTTGTAAAGGATGATGTTTATTATTTTACTCAGGGTCCTCTTTATGATGGTGCTTGGGACACATTCCTAACTGATGTTAGTATTAGGAGAATTCTGGGTCTCCTGAACAATTCATCTATTTTAGCCTGATAAAATACTATATAATTTGCATAATTCATCAGGTTTTCCTTTTCAAAAGAAACTAAATTGTATCTTGTAACCAAATTTGTGGCTTGCTTTATAGGAAAGTATTTGTGGAATGTTTGGCTCCATTTACTTTTCTCTTCTCTTTTTTTTTTTTTGCCATTTTGCTTTTTTTTTTTTTTTTT
>NW_007732183.1:65510-74877 GCF_000696425.1 Galeopterus variegatus
CCTTTTTTTTTTTTTTGCCTTTTTTTTTTTTGCATATACTGGTAAACTATCTTAAGTCCCTTCTAGACCAAAAAAATCTCTTCTAAATAGGTATAAATAATATTTGCACTGTTCTTTAATTATCCAAGTCTATAGCACAGGGATAGCATGGGGCTAGGGACTCATACAACTTTAAGGGTTGGATTTTCTGGGAAATATTTGGTGGTTGGTTTTACTGTCCTATGAATAGTGACAAACATAGACAGAGTCCCCTGAAGGGACACAGGAACAAAGCTCTTTTCTTCCTCTTGATCAGAATAAATTGAAACAAAGCCAAAATATGAATTTCAAAGACTCATCTTGGAGTCATCAAGTCTGAAGAGCAAAAAGACAATTTCAGTCTTTGAAGTTCTCACCTGTTAGAAGAAGTTAGGAAATTGAGAATGCTGACCCTTATTTACGTTCTTGAGTTGCCAAGCTGTCATGATGTTCTTTTCCTTAAACTTTATTGATTTTGATAAACTCTGAACTCTGTCTTGCTTTAGGGAGAGCCAGAGAGGTATAGATTTTTGTGTCAATAAAATTTGTATTATCAACATTTGTTCTTTGCTGGGGGCCTATGGATGATATGGAGAACAAGCTTACCAAAAAAAGGCTCCAGTGACCAGCATGCAGAGAAGCCGAGGGAACCACTGATTGGCTTCAGGTAGCTGGATTCAAGCCAGTCTCAATGCCTTCCCTGTAGAATACATTCTAGCCAGTTGAAACTCCCAGCCTAGCCCCCAAACAGAATGATAATGCTGCCCTTCCCACATTTCTACCCTCTATTTCTTACAGTATTCTTAGCGAGTTGTTGATCTAGCCCATAGCTATCTTCTGCTTATAGCCAACATTGAAGCAAGTTGGCCTTCTAGGCCAGCTGTCTCCTGTCTGTGTAAGAGAAACAGGTAACAACAGAGATTGGAGGATACCTTGAAAGAGTTTCTGTCTTGCTTTCTTTCCACAGACTGTCTCCTCTAACAATCTGCTTTGAGGATATGATATTTTGTCATATAGGACTGCTTCTTTGGATTCAAGTGTTTCTGTCTCCTACATCTCTATGTGTCTGTGTAAATGAGTTTCTCTAGAATGTTTTATTCTGACAGCTTCCCTTTCTAAAACTAGGGGAGCATTGCCTTGTTATTAAGGAGAAGAAGGGAAATGGGGGAGGGGAGAGAAAGGAGAGAGAGAAAGAGAAAGAGTGTGCTCAATCCCAAGAGGGAAGACATGTGTGGATGTACATCCCACCTTTGAATCCCCTGGATGATCAAAGGAACCTCAATCCATGCAAGAACTGATTTCAAGTAATTCTGCTCTGGTGATGCCCTGGGTACCCTGCAAAAGAAAGACAAACTTTTTCTGGAGGAAAATATATTCATCCTAAGATTGGGGAACCTATGCAAATAAATTTTCAGGGGAAATCACCAGCCCACAGTCAATATAAAGAGGGACGCAAAGAAGTAAATATGTCCCAAAACTATAGAAACAACAGACAGCAAAAGCATACTCCCAAAGTCTCCATGTTTTATAAATATCACACAAATACTATAATATAACTGTATTTACTACAAGTATGTCTAAATATTAAAAGCTCTAGAAAGTCTCAATAGGGAAAAGGAGACCAAAAAATAGTTTGGCAAATTAAACAACAAAAACAGATAGCTGACTTCTCTTAGGATGTAGAAAGCTAAAAAAAAGTCATTCTGACTCTTAGAACATGAAAAGTGAGTAATCTATGAAAACATGGTGTGTTGCAGGTCAACTGACTAGCCTGAAATCTACAGAAAAGGAGACATCTCCAAGGAGAGACAGGACACAACCACTTGCTCATCTGGGGCGGGTGCCAAGCTTTATAGAAGCTGGCGAGAGGTACTCAGCTAAAATTTCTAATAATTGCTAAAGAATAATAATTGCTAAAGCACAGTGTGAGAGTATAGAAACACTGGGAGCCACAGACAAAAAGAAAATTGATATTCACTCTTAGACTCTTTTCCATGGACCATACAGGATACTCACAAGAAAGATGGAGACAAGATGAGAGATATTTGAGAAAGCCTCCCATGTGTTGTGGGCCTGGAGGAGGAGAGCAGCAGATGCAGGCAAGGTGAAAAATCCCTCCTGGATTCTGCTTCTCTATCTCTCCTACAAAACAAAAGGCTTAAGCTGCTAGGAGAGGTGCAGAAAACCCTGAAACTCTCAGGGCACAAGTGAGAAAATATCACAGCTGTGGGGAGAGAACAGAAAAAAAGCCTCAATCCTGGGAAAGGCAAGGCATCAAGAAAACATCTTGTATTCAGAACAATAGAGATTCTGTACCACTGAGACAGAGGCAGGATCATGAAAGCCCCCACATGAGACCCGGAGACAAAACATTTTCCACAGACTAAGGCTGAATTAGTACAACAGAGAATGCCCACCTTCTCTTACCTCCCCAACCAGTCTAGCAAGTGTTAGGGCAAGAACATCCAGAACGAGACTGAGTCTCAGGCACAAAGAGAAGACACAACACTGATGATGAATCAGACCTTAAGAAAATGACTCTGACAAATCCAGTCCCTCTCTCATGTACAAGGTAATGGTAGCAGAATTTGAAGCCTGTAGTAAAACAAGGATAAATTTAGCAAAAACAAAATCCAAAACCAGCT
Source organism: Galeopterus variegatus (assembly GCF_000696425.1). Classification (NCBI taxonomy): domain Eukaryota; kingdom Metazoa; phylum Chordata; class Mammalia; order Dermoptera; family Cynocephalidae; genus Galeopterus; species Galeopterus variegatus. Next base: position 68,174 of record NW_007732183.1, read on the forward strand.
CAACTTCAAACTAGATTGACTCAATACCCTGCCGCCACCACTAAAGGCATAGTAAAGGAAAAAACTATACCTATTTCTAATAAAAAATACTATTTGTCTTAGTCTCTACTGTCCTACACAAGATTCTCATCTTCTGATAAAAATTATGAAGGAAAACCTCAAAAAACATACTATCAGAAGAAAAATCAGTTAACAAACTCAGACGTAGATTTGATCCAGATGTTTTAACTACCAGACAAGGAATTTAAAGAAACTATAATTAATACACTAAAGAAAGGATTTAGTAGGAAAGTTGGAGACCATGGGCGAACATATAGGAAATTTTGGATAACAGACAGAATGATGAAATCTGTAAGACTAAGTCAAATGAAAATGCTAAAAATGAAAAACAGAGAAACAAAGATAAAGAATGCCTTTGATGAACTCATAAAAAGAGTTAGGACAGGGGAGACAAATAATTAATGAACTTAAAGATAGGTCAACAAAAAGTACCCAAACTAAAACAGAAAGAAATAAAAATAGGAAAAAAAGAAAAAAAGAAAAACAACAACAACAATAAACCCCTCCCCCAAAAGTATCCCAGATCTGTCAGACAATATTAAACAGTCTAATGTACATATAATTGGAATTTCTAAAGAAGAATAGGGAGAAAAGGAAGAAAAAAAAATGGAAGAGATGATGACCAATAATTTTCCAAAACGAATGAATGCATCCAAATCACAATTCCAAGAAGCTCAGAGAACACCAATCAGGATAAATACCTGTACCCAGAATAACACACATATGCAAATCATATTTGAAATGTTAAAAATCACAGATAAGGAGAAAATCCTAAAAGGAGATGGGGAAAGGGGAGGGGTGGCATATTATATATAGAACAAGAAAGACAAGAATTACAGAAGGCTACTTATCAGCAATTGTGCAAGCCATAAGAAAATGGAGAACAATTTTAAAGTGCTAAAAAATAAGTCAGCACAGAATCTTCTATCCAGTAAAAATACTTTTCAAAAATAAAGCTAAAATAAAGAATTTTTCATACAAATAGAAATTAAGAAAAATCATTGCCAACGGACAATATAAGAAATATAAGAAATGTTAAAAGAAGTTCTTTTGGCAGAAAGGGTATAATACAGACAGTAACCCAAATTTACAGAAAAAAATGAAATACAGTGGAAAGGACATCAAGTATAGGTAAACAAAATTCAATTCTTATTTTTAATTGTTCTAAGTATAACTTACTGTCTAAGGCAAAAATAATAGCAATGTATTTTGTGCTTATTGCATACAGTAATAGCAGAAGTTATGATAACTGCAGCATAAAAGATGAGAGGAAAGAATTGGGAGTATGGTATTTAATGTGCTTACACTCCACATGAAGTGGCATGCTATCATATAAAGGCAAGCTATGACTAATTAAAAATGTATATTGTAAATCCCTGGGTGACTGCTGAAGAAAAACTTTTAAAAAGGTATGGATAATGAGCCAACAGTAAAGATAAAATGAAATCATAAAAAATGCTCAGTTAATCCAAAAAGAGCAAAAAATAAATGAAAAACAGTTGACTCAAATTAAAAACAACTAGTAAATAGTATATTAAGTCCAACTATATCATAATTATATTAAATATTAATGGTCTACATATACTAATTAAATGTCAGAGATTATAAGCATAAGAAAGCAAAACCTAACTATATGCAGTCTATAAGAAACAAATCTTAACTATAGGTACATAGATTAAAGGTAAAAAAATGAAGATAAATATACCATACAAAAACAGAAACAAACAAACAAACAAAAAACCTGTAGTGGCTCTACTTGTACTAACATTAGGAAAAGTAGACTTAGAACGTTGTAGAAAGAACATTGCTGGAAATAGAGAGTATTATATAATGTTAAAAAGATAAATTTACCAAAAATACTTAACAATACTAAAAGTGGATGCAGCTAAAAATAGCTTTAAAATGAATATATTAAAAATTGATAGAGTTCAAAAGAGAAATAAATAAATCCACAGTTAGAGAGTTAAACACTCCTTTCTCAGTAATCTATAGAGCTAGTAGACAGGAAATCAGTAAGGGTATAGAAGACCTGAACACTATCAGCCAATTTGATCTAATTGATATTCACAAAATACTTGACACAACAGCTTATCTATATCTATTAAAGAAATTGAATTTATAGTTTAAAACTTTCATTTTTTTTTTTTTCTCCTTTTTGTCTTTTTTACTGACTGGCAACGGGATCGCAACCCTCACTGTTGCGCCCGCACCACGCTCAGCCAGTGAGCGGGAACCGGTCTCCACATGGGATCCAAACCCTTGGCGGGAGCGCCGCCGCTCTCCCAAGCGGCACACTCTCCAGTGCGCCACCGGGCCGGCCCAAGTTTAAAACTTTCATTTTTTTCTTTTTCTCCTTTTTGTCTTTTTTACTGACTGGCAACGGGATCGCAACCCTCACTGTTGCGCCCGCACCACGCTCAGCCAGTGAGCGGGAACCGGTCTCCACATGGGATCCAAACCCTTGGCGGGAGCGCCGCCGCTCTCCCAAGCGGCACACTCTCCAGTGCGCCACCGGGCTGGCCCAAGTTTAAAACTTTCAAGCAAAGGAATCTCCAGGCTCAATCCCTTCATTGGTGGAGGTTTCTCAGGTGACCGAAAAGATGATTTACTCTATTTTAAGCAGAAGAAAAATTATTCCTAAATGAAAGATATGAGATGTAAGAAAAAAATGGTGAATACAAAGGGGAAAGTATGTGGGTAAATCTAAGCAAACATTGACTGCATAAAATAATTAGCATATCTAATTGTAGGGGAAATAGGCTAAAATTAAAATACTGGACAACAATGGAACAATGAAATACAAGTTAAGAAGGGATAATTAAATTAAAAATATTCTGAGGCCTTCGTACTGTTTAAAATATAGGTAAAAAATTTTTTACTGTCTTCAGACTTTGTTACAAATACATGATCAAATAGCGACAGGAAGCATGCCTACCCACATACCAGAAAAAAAGTTTATAAGTATAGTTAAAAAATGAAAAGATGAAGTTAAAAAAGGGGGCAGGGAAGGGAAGCAATCCAGCAGAAGGCAAGAAAGGAGGAAAAACTGAAGGAAAGGCAAGACAAATATGAGGGTACTTTTGAAGTTTGTGGAAAAATAGAATTAGAATATAATATGAATCTTTCCATGAATTTTTTGAAGACCCCTCATAGCACACCATGACCAGATGATATAAACAAGTTCAAATTCATTAGTAATGACAGGACTTACAGGTGCACTAATCATTCCAGTTAAAAGACAAAAAATGTCAGATTACATTTTCTTTTTATAAACTAAATCTAGTTATTGGCTCCTTATGAGAGATATACATTAATAAAGACAAAGAAATTTGAAAGATGATAGAGGGGAAAGAAGGAGATATGTCAGGCAATTATTAATCTAAAGAAAGCTGGTGTAACAACAATAGTAGTAGACAAAGCAGACTTCAAGACAAAGAGCATTATTAAACAAAGTTGATCAAAATGAAAAAAGATTCAATCCACCAGAAATAGGTATAAATTCTAAATCATATGTGTTCACTACTATAGCTTGAAAATGTATAAAGCAAAAATATGACAATACCGTAAGGAAAAAAAATGGCAGGTACATCATTACAGAGGGAATTTTCAACACATCTTTCTTAGTAATAATATGTCAGATGATAAAAATACCAATACGGATATTCATACAGTACCATTGTAATTAATAGCCACGATATAATAGATATATGTCAAGCATTACACTCCAGCATTGGAGAATACACATTCTTTGTAATCATTCTGTTCCAACTGTATCTCACCAGTGAATTGTAGTGGTGTGTTTTGTGTGTATCCACCTTACTAGTTGTGGACTCCTTGAGAGCAGAGATTATAACCTACAAAATTTTGCAGTCCTACACACACTCTCTGAAAACAAAAATAATAACAAAATCAAAAAATCACTCCCAAAACCATACATTAGATAATCAAGAAATACTGGTAGAAATCATATTGACTGAATGGCAATCCACATTTCTAGGTACCCTAACCCCAGTGTGGAGGAACACACATTAGCCAATATTTGCCCACCCTCATAGGAATGCTACATAAGCCTGAAGTTAGGGCACTGTATTGGCAGATGGCAGCTTATTCCAGAGCCCTAGTATTGATATTTTTAACATGTCATACCTTAGCATGGCTTTGGCACTTACCCCATTCTCTCTGAATCACCTCTTGCCTTGTGCCAACCCTGAAGTACAGCTTCAAATCTCAAAAGCTCTAAATTCTCCTGGGCATCTGCTCTACCTTTGCCCATTCGACTGCCTCTATTTCAAGAGGCTAAGCCTGTTGATCCATATTCTGTCCTTTCCTGTCACTTTTGCATCACAGTTTCTGCCGTTGTGCTTCCTCCACATTACCTGATATCCTCCTTACGAGCCAAGCCTGTCCCTACACACACTGATCTGTGATGTCCTGCCTGAGCACATTCCTCCATATCTCACCAGCACTTTTGAACCTGGTTTTGTTGGTCCTTTTCAGCTTTCATCACCCTTATACCACAATAATCCAGTTTCAACATTTGAATATTGAACTGCAAGAATACACTAAGAAGACCAACAAAGGATTAAGGGAAGCAGAGAATCCCAACAATTTTTAATTATGATGAGATAATAGAAAATGATAACATGGGGCGGACAGTAATTCTGCCATTCAGTTTTGCCAGGCTGTGTTTGTAGCAGGCAATGAAGCATGTTTTTAATTCATAATTGGTATCTGCTGTTGTTCAAGTGTGGGCAATTACATTCCCACAACACATCACATTGCAAGTTCCTGACATGCTCTTTCCTCTGGCTTCTCTGGACTGGAAAGAACCCATTTATTGTTATTATTATTACTGATATTGTTTTTCTCTGCCTTTGCTTTCAACTGTTGCATTGGCATTAATTAAAGAGGGTCTTGGGCTTGCAAAGCAGGAAGATATCCCACTCACAAGGAAGGTGTTATGCAGGCTCCAGGCTCTCTGACAGCACAAAAGCAGTGGTTCAAATGAGGAGACATCAAACATCATTTTCTAATTGATAAGAACAAGGACATCCTTTGTGACTGGACAGCCCCACATGACAGGTGGGAAAGTCATGTCAGGACCAACCAGGACTGGGCACAATGGGGCTGGGTCTTGAATTAGTTTTTCTAGGAGTTAGTTGATCAGGGTTCTAATCCAGGCTTTGCACTTACATAATGGTGTGTTATGGAGCAACTATTTCTTCCTCTGTGTTAGTTGTAGTTTCTTCATTTTTAAAATTAAGAGTTTGCACCACACAGTTTCTTAGCTGTCCCTCCCCTCTGGCGTGCTACCATGCTACACTACTGACTCTCAAAATTGTTCTAGAACTCCTCTCTTTCCAATGTCTTTAGAGCTGATTTGCATGTGTGGCCATATGCACACACACACACACACACACATCACAGATGAGGCAATCATTTCAGGAATACATCTTATTTATTTATAACCCAAATGGTATTTCTAAGTCTGGTCATTCATCTTATTTCTATCTTGGCTTTAAGTGGCTTTTAATTTTCTTAAAAAATTGAATCATATATATGAAATCAAATAGCTATTATTGAAATGCTTATAGCCTTACAGTATGCCCACATTCTGCCAGGAAGTTTCATTTATGTCCTCTTTGATCATTCTCGTGTTATTAAAGACCTATGAAACCAACAATATTATCCCCACATAATAGAGGAAGAAAACAAAGTTTAATAATTTACCAAAATTACACAACTGCAAAGGGTAAGTATATTTTGAATTAAATTTTCTAACTACAAATTATTAAAAAATAAATAATTACTGATATTTGATCACTGGCATTTATCAAAATCTTACAAATATTTTAATGCCCTGCAATTTCATCTCCATTAGGGCATTCTCTCTGTCCATTCCAGCTTCTCCCTCCTCAGAAGTGATTATTCCACTCACTAGGAATTTTACAGAGTCTTCTACTGTCTCATCATCTGGTGCATGATTATCATTTTGATGTGAGCTCCTTGAGGGCAGAAAGCCCATCTTACAATTTGTCTTGGAGTTACTAGCACAAATCATAAAACCAAGAAAGTTACAGATACCCAATAAAAGAAGACACAAGTAACTAACTATTTGAGTAACTGATGGGGATTGAATATCCCCCCAAACTCATTGAAACTTAATCCCTACTGTGACAGTGTTATGAGGATGAGAAATCCTATTATGGTAATTGAAAGATGAACCCTTAAAGACGTAATTGATTATGAATACTGTGTCCTCTTGAAAGGATTAATCCATTCATGGAGTAATGGGTGTGGTTCTGATGGCTTTAAAGGAAGGCAACTGAAAATCTTAGCTCTCCCTCTTGCTTAGCTATTTTTGACATGTGACACCCTGCGTCACTGTAGAGTCATCACCACCAAGAACAAGGCCCTCACCAGATGTGTTTCCCAGACTTTGGACTTCCCAGCCTCTGAAACTGTAAGAAATAAATTTTGTTTCTTTATGAATTGCCCAGTTTCAGGTATTCTGTTGCAAGCAACAGAAAGGGACTAATACAGTAGTCTAGTTGAATACACAGGTGCATAAACTCAAATTCCATTGTTTTCCATGTGTGCTTAGTATCTTTCTATGAAAGCTATAAAAGAAAGTAGAATTTTCA
>NW_007732183.1:75917-78547 GCF_000696425.1 Galeopterus variegatus
AAAATGCACATCAATTTCTCATTTGGAGCAAAAGTAGTAAAAGCACAGCATTGGATCATACAAGAATAATGTCTATCTTAAGGTCAGGTTAGTTCTTGCAGCATGACCTTTTGCTGCCAGCCCTGTGTTCACAGGATGCAGATGAGCACATATTGCACACACCAGAGGGCAGTCCTCATAGCCTGAATCTAAAGCTGTAGCAATCCCCTGCCCTATCCTGAAAGATACTTAGTAAATTTCATTCATATTCAACTTTAAGATAGCTTTGATACTTATTTCTGGGGAAAACATGAAATACTTGTGTTCCTGTTTCAGAGATAACACATTACGCCCTCCATCCCATTCTTTCTTGTGAAGAAGCTGCTATGCTCACAGCCAAATGAGGGTAGCACTCAATCCACATGATGCCAGATCTCTGCCACAGTTTATTGAACCAGAGATGAATACTTGACTAAGGTGGGTCAGATGTGTTCATGCTCCCAAAAAAATGGAATTGAAGTGTGGAGACCCAGACAGTGAAAGAGTGTCAGGCACTAGAGCTGTAAGTCCTCTGAAGTGGAGTTGATACCAGGACACCAAAGCCATATTCAAGCCAACATTGTGGGGGAGCAGGATCTAAGAGCCTCACAGAAGATGTTCTAATGCAGAAAGGGCAACGAAAGACTCAAGTGAAATGCAGAGAAAAGCTGAGTCTCAGACAAATGGAGAAAGAATGGCTTTTTGACACCTTTTTGGGTCTTAGACATATTGACAATTGGGTTTTATGCCTTTCTCCCATATCCTTTGCTAAACTGGCTTTTGTGGGTTTCTGTTTTGTGCACCCAAACAATCCCTATAATAATCTACTTTATTTATAATTGTCAACAAGCATTTATTGATGACTTGCTGTGAGTAGCACACTAAACCCTGCTAGGGATGCACAAAACCAAAAGAAGAGGGTATTGCTTTTCAGGGGCGTATAACTGAGTTGGACAGATTTTTCTTATTGAACAGAATGTTTTCTTTCTTTCTCTTTCTTTCTTTTCTTTTCTTTCTTTCTTTCTTTCTTTCTTTCTTTCTTTCTTNAATAAATTTTGTTTCTTTATGAATTGCCCAGTTTCAGGTATTCTGTTGCAAGCAACAGAAACGGACTAATACAGTAGTCTAGTTGAATACACAGGTGCATAAACTCAAATTCCGTTGTTTTCCATGTGTGCTTAGTATCTTTCTATGAAAGCTATAAAAGAAAGTAGAATTTTCAACATATTCCTTGCAAAAACATGAGGGAAGGTGTGAAGGGCAAAGATTCTGATTGTCTCTTTCTCTCCATTAAAGGGGTGGTGAAGGACAGAGCACAATATGACTGTACTTAATGCAGATTCTATTCAGTGAAACAATGATTACAATCAATTTGACCACTAATGTGACTTATCTTGTAAATTGCTGGGTCATTAACTTCAACAACATCAATGTGCTGTCACTATCCAATTTCACCAAATTAGTGTCCAAGGTAATAGGAGAACAAATGTATTAGTGCATTATTGGCGGCTAATAGAGACAGCAAGTCTTTAATGTGCTGCAGAGAGCAGCTGAGGCACCAGGGACTGAGACAGCAAAGCTAAGAGAATGGATGAAGAGATCAGGATCCATGACATGATGGTGCATTGGGCTGCTGAAGCCACTTTGGCCCCTTTGCCTTGGTGCCTCAGTTGGCAGAAGAGTTGGGTACTGGGAAGATCTCAACTTTATGGTGGTAGGGAAAANCATTGTAGTTGATTTTCATGCCCCTTTACCCATTCCTCTCCACCCCCTCCCCTCCCCACCCCACTTCATGTCTGTTTACTTGACTTAAATAGTTCAAGGAATTTTTGTGGTTATTGTCTTCTCCCCCCGCACCCTTGATTTGTTTGTGTGTTTATTTATTTATTTTTCTTTATCGAAAGTGGAACCTGTAGGAACCCAAGGTCTGTAATCTGTATAGCCTTTCTATGGCTTAGAGCCAAAGTGAAAATACAAGAGAACACGATAGACATGCTGTGTGGGGTTGGGATTAGACAATCCTGGAGCCATCGTAATCACCACCACCACTGGCGACCATTGACAATGACCCCCTATGAACTTGGCCCTGGGCTTCTGCACTCTTCACAGCTACCGGTTTGAAAAGGAGCAATCACAACACAGCTAGCAGCCAACAGAGCTGGATTTAAACCTAACTAATCTTTCTGCAGAATCTGCTGTTAGCCATTTTTCCCATCTCCCTTTTCCATGGCTACCTCTCTTTACAGAGGCCATGCTCCTGCCCTCTTTTCAGGTGACCCTTTGACTTCCTAATTGTACCTGTGATCATTAATTTGCTTAAATTAGTACCTAACTCCTAACAGAAATTTAGTCATCACTTATCCCACCTCTAGGAGATTTGTAGTACATCTGATCTCTGCATCTAAAAGAAAGAGTGTTGTTTCTGGGTTACAAAAGTTTAGGCATTTAGAAAAGTGTAGGTAAAAAACAGCATCCTCAGGACAACCCTGAAACCCCACCATGCCCTGCCTGCAAATAAAGATAGCTCTAAAAGTTTGCACATGGATGAACTTTTTAAGAATGGCTTTAGAAATTTTCTGAATTAATGGGTTTTCCATTACCTTCATTATTGT
>NW_007732183.1:79465-82080 GCF_000696425.1 Galeopterus variegatus
ATCTATCATGAAAGATTGTCTTTTGCCAAGACCCATTCTACACAGGGTTTGTAGAGAGTAGTAAAGCCAGCTCTCACAAAGTCTATCACTTGCAGTCATCAAGGGTGACAGATTAAATGTACTGTGGCTTTGGTCTTAAAGTTGATCCTTGATAGATTTTCCCTGTCCTAGCAAAAGAATTACCACCATAAAGACTGCCACCAGGTGACAGAGATGGCTGAGCATAGATACTTGGTGCAATGGATTGGACATATCAAAATTATTACACATATACAGAGTTTTTTTTAACTTTTTGTTGTAAAATAATTATAGATTCACAGGAGACTACAAGGAAATGTATAGGAAAGTCCAGCACACCATTCCCCCAGCCTACCAAAATGTTAATATCTTACACAACTTCAGTACAATATTAAAACCAGAAATTTGGCGTTAGTATAATCCATAGAGCTTATTCAAATTCCACCAGTTATACATGCACTCATTTGTGTATGGGGCATGTGTATGTGTATAGTTCTATGAAATATTACCACATATGTAGCCTTGTGTAACCACCACCACAACGAAGACACTCAACTGTACCATCACCACAAAGATCTCTCTTATTCTATTCCTTTATAGCCACACCTACTCTGTCTTACCTCCACAACAACCCTAATCCCTGGAAACCACTAATCTTTTCTCCATTCCTATGATTATGTTATTGCACAAAAGTTAGATACACGGAATCATGAAATATGTATCCTTTTGAAATTGGCTTTTTTCACTCAGCATAATTTCCTTGAGATTCAACCAAGTTTTGTGTATATCGATAGTCTGTTCTTTTTTCTTGCTAAATGGTATTCCATGGTATAAATAACCACAGTTTAACTATGCATCTGTTAAAGGACATATGGGTAGTATCCAGTTTGGCATTATTACAAATAAACCTGCTATGAACATTTGTGTGCATGAAAAGAGTACTTCATTTCTCTGTAATAACTACTCAACACTGAAATTTCTGGGTTATATGTTAAGTAGATTTTCAGTTCGAAAAAAGAAATACTGCCAAACTATTCTGAAGTAGCTGTATCAGTTTAAGTTCCCATCAGTAATACAAGATTAATCCAGCTTCTTTTCCTTCTTGCCACCATTCTTCCTTGCCATTATTTTTCATTTTAGCCATTCTGATAGCCGTGAAGTGAATCTCACTGTGGTTTAAATTTACATTTTTCTAATGGCTATTGATGTTGAACATCTTTTCATGTGTTTATTTGCCATCTGTGTATCCTCTTCAAACAAATGTCTGTGGATGTTTCCTGCCCATTTTCTAGTTGGATTATTTTTTTTTTTAGTGTTGAATTTTGAGACACACAAGGATTTTCATATAATAAGCATTTACTTCAAGCCTTTTAATTGGAAGAGAATTTTAAAAAGTATATTTTTATATTACATTCTCAATATGATTTAATCTTGATCTGGTTATTTTGTAAAAAGTGATGCACAGTACCAGGCACCCAGCTGTTTTCCTTTGCATTTGCTTGGTAAATACCAAATGAGTAACCTGCCTACTTTCATAAATTACTAAATCATGTATTCTAAATTATACTTTAAGCCTTAGTATGTGATTAGTATGTAATTAGTATGTGCCTCTGCAATCTACCTTATCCTACTTCTCCAACTTCATTTTTCACTACTCTGCCCATTGGATCCTATCTTCAATCACCCTCAACTTCCAACTCATCCTCAAACACACCATATCCTTCTTGGCTCTGTGTATTTATACAAGCTGTTTCCTCAGGCTGGAAAACCTTTTGCCCTTTTCTTCACTTAGAAAACTCCTACTCAAACATCAAGATCTAATTCAAATACATCACCTCTGTGAACCTTCTCTAACTTTCCCAGCCAGTTAGTCACATCTTCCTCTAAATTCCTACTCCATTTTGCTTGTCCATAGGTTACAGAAGTTACTACCTGAGCAATTCTCTTGACTGGTCAAATAACAAATTCTTCACATTAACTTACGGTTTTCTTCCCCTGTAAAACAGCTGACAGGGCAGACTGAATGTGTGAAGCGGGTACCCTCTGCCCAGTGCACCTGCATCCTTCTGTCCCCACCGGGATTTGAGTGGCACACTTCCCAAGAACCAACTGTGTTTGCTCCCAGATTTGCTTATGATAGTTGAACTTTTCATTCTAAGTATTTAATTAAATCATGTATCACTTAAGCTGGTGAAATATGAGTGTGAAAGAAAAAGGGTTGTTGATTCCATGAAAACCAAGTTTTTTGGTTTGGAAAGTCTTGATGAAAAGTCAGAGTAGGTATGAGTGAAAAGTTATAAAAGAGTAGGGGTAAAAAAAACCCCACGAAATTTGGAGTTGTTTTGGAACTCAGATTGTTTTGATGCAAGATGTTCTCACTCTTCTTCAAAACAAACAAAAAAATAAAGTTAGAAATTGTATATAATGCAATATAGATGTGGTATATATAAAAATGACCATGTGAAGCTCCAGTAATTAAACCTATGCACAAGAGTCCTTGGTTTTACATTAAAATAAGTTAATTAATGATCATTTTAAGCTAACTATATAGTATTTGTAGCATTAGCACTTTTTTTTTTTTTTTTTTTTTTTTTAAA
>NW_007732183.1:82813-84505 GCF_000696425.1 Galeopterus variegatus
CTTTTTTTTTTTTTTTTTTTTTTTTTTTTACAATTCTCCTCTTTAACTAAACTTCTCAACAAAGAAAATACTAGCTTGAATTATATCAGCTGACAAGGCTTCGATTATGTTTTTTTGTTGAGGCTTATCATTCAAAAAACCTTTCTGTTTACATGCTTTCTCATTAGTTTGAGAGCTCCTTAATGTCAGGAACCTGGCATTCTGCCTGACACATCATGAGTACTCAATAAATTATTATTGAATGAATGAAATTTGTAAAACAAATTTATAAAAATCAAAAGAAAATTTTATCTTATGATCTTCATGCAATTATTTAATCCAACTCATTCAAAGAAGTTATCAGTATCAAATAGCAATAGTTCAGAGAAGTTTGTTCTCTCTCTTCCTTACAAAACTCCACATGCCCAACAGAATTTGGACCATTTAAATGGCATTATATATAAATATGTATATATGTGTGTGTGTAAAATATGGTCCTATACATTTAAATATATCTCACTGTGAAAAAAAATCAGTCTTTCAGCATGGAGATGATTTCTTTCTTTCTTTCTTTCTTTCTTTTTTCTAAAGCATGGTTTCTGTAAGATGGTCATGATGTCACCTAAAATAACCTAAATATGTAAAATGGAACATTTAAAAAGGAAAGCCTGTATTTAACCTCATGAATTTCAGAGTATAGTCACTACTCATAAACCAATTTTTAATATAGACGATTGCTGCGGGCAGCATCTATAGAGCCCATGTGAAATCCATGAGGTGCTAGGTGAGATGTTTTACAACAGCTTTTTGCCAAGTGACTCAGAGATCTTTAAGCTCTGAGGGTTCCTCTCAGCCCCACCCTTGGTCCAATTAACACAGGATGGAAAATTGGGAGTACTATTTTAGCTTTCCCTCTGCCATTAAATGATTTGATTGGTCAATGATTTTTAGGGACTCGTCTAGCAGTTACAAAAGGAAATTTAAAGAGTAAACTAAGTTCTGTATTGTGGATTTTCTTTGGCTCGGCTCCTGTCCCTACTTTTTCACTTTGGAGAACCGGTGACACCATCCACCTTGGTATGAGTGTCAAGCATCTTGTCTATAAACTGGATAGCTAGAAGTGACAGCTTGGTATATTAAAAAGTCTCTGCTTGAATATATTGATGTCAACTTTTATTACATATAGACCAAGACAGGAGGCAGAAGACAACCACTCAACATCTGTGTATTGAACAACTAAATAGTGTATTAGCAGTATTGCAAGTTCTTGAAAAAAAATAAAGACAGCGAAGCCTATTCTCTAACCAAAAAAAACACAAACCAAGATGTATAGTAAGATCCTTGTGCTGTCAAAACAAACAACATTCTTGTCCTATGGCTTGGGGCATGGACAAAGTTCTTCAAAGAAATATCTCCTGGAAGCACCAAGACTTTTTGAAGATTTAAAGAAACAGAGAGCTGGAATAGAGGAAGCAGTCAGAGGGAAATGGTTTATACTCATATCTTAGTCTAAGAGAAAAAAGAAATGGTGTAAGGAAAGATCATTATGTAAAAACCATTCCCTAGAATGGCAAAAGAAAAAGATACAAATTAAAACCACTAGAATTTTAAAAATACCTATGTGAGTAACTCTTGCTACATTCTAGAAGAGAATTTTTCAGACTAATGGTTGCAACCCAATAGAAAATTGCAAAATTACCATTTTAAAAATGA
>NW_007732183.1:84968-86513 GCF_000696425.1 Galeopterus variegatus
ACAAATTAAAACCACTAGAATTTTAAAAATACCTATGTGAGTAACTCTTGCTACATTCTATAAGAGTATTTTTCAGACTAATGGTTGCAACCCAATAGAAAATTGCAAAATTACCATTTTAAAAATGAAATAAAATAGAATAAAAGATATCAGAATATTTTGCATATAGTAAAGGTAGATATTTGTTTCAGTTATTGGTGTGTGGGATATTAAATCAGAGTGTAAAAATGTATTACTTACTGCGCATAGAAGCAAAAAAATTATAATATTACTTTAGAAAGTTCCTGTCAAACTTGGCTAACGATAAAAATTACCTCAGAGCTGTAAAGAAAATATACAGGTTTACAGGTTCCATTCTAAGAGGAAGGGTCCATGGACTTGTGGAAGATGCCTCAGGAAAAGCTACTGTCCATGAGTCATTTACTCTAACTAGAATGAGCAGACCACAAACAGTGAGGAAATTAACAAAAGTGAGAGAGCAAAGTACAACCTAATCATCAGGACCCACAAGCAGAGTTAAATTGTCAAGAGCGTGGGGAGAAGTTCATTACAGAATACCATTAGAGAAGATTCATTGAGTATCTCCTATGAGCAGGATTCAAAGGTGCCTAAGGCATTACAATTTGAGAAGGAAGAGATAAAACACTTACATGCAGGAAGATTGATGCTTCAAGGTACTGTTAGTGTCATAAGTACCAATAAGAGGACAAATAGGATTTCAGGATAGAGTCCACGAAGGAAAGACTCATGAATGAGGTAGGAGTTGCCTTGTCTGAGCCTTGAAGGACGATTCAGCCAAAGGCTTCTTGAGGGAAGGGTGAATATATCTTACTCGTATTGAGCACCAGTTGCTGAGAAATGGTAGGTGTTCAATGAGTTTAATGAGTGGGAAAAGTCAATGGAAGAAAAATAAGAACATGAGCCAGAAAGATAGGTCTGGATGGAAAATTTGAACATGAGATCAGCCCCACCCTTGTATATTTGAGAGATTTAAGAGAAGTTGAATCAGAAAAATAAATAAAAATCTGACAGGACAATTAAGTTTTTCCATTCCTTTTCTTGGCCTCTGCAGTAAAGTTGTATAGATATGTTTAAAAAAGGATCCACAGATACACTTTAAAATATTTAACCACATTCTTCTGGCTAAAAGGTGCTGGATACTCAGGCTTAAACAATGGATTTGGAAAGACGATTTTTTTTTTTTTTTTAGGCCACAAGAAAATGTACACACGTCGATTTGCAGTATTAATTTTAATATTCTCCACCGTGGCAATGGTTGTCAGTCCATTGTTTTACCTTAGAATAACCTGGGTTATTTCAAACTTCCAGTGCTTAGGCTCGTCCCTCAGGAAACTAAATCAGAGTTTCCATGGGTGGGTTCTGAGCATATGCATTTTTCAAAATTGCCCCAGGTAACTCCAACGTGCAGCCAGGTTTGAGAACCATTAGAATGTGAATTCTAAAATTCACACTGCTAAAGCAGAGCAGAGTTTACACTCTTTTTCTCACTTCTCAACAGCAGAAGTCAGACTAACATTTTTTTTT
>NW_007732183.1:87552-88678 GCF_000696425.1 Galeopterus variegatus
TTTTTTTTTCCAACCTTGCCCCAGGCTGTAACCACAATAGAACCATGGACAGCAATGACTCTTTTCCTTAGTTCTGTAGGCAAAACCAAAGATGAGTTCTTAAGCTGAAGCTCCTGACAGCTGCTCCTGCTCAGTGCAAATGATATTAACCTAGACATTTCCCCTTCCCAACTCTGTGGCAAACCATTGTCAGACTTTCATATTCAGAAATCTTCAGTGACTCTCAATTGTTTAAAATCAGAGCCTAAACTCTTCATCCGGGCATTCCTGGCCCTTCGTGATCTGGCTCCAAATACTTGCTCAAGCTGTGGTCTCGGAATTCTGTCTACAAAGTTGCCTTACTATTCCCATAAATACCACATCATTCTTTTTTCTTTCTCTCGCTGTTGCCCACATCTGCTATGACAACAGTTCTATTCTTACACTCACTTCATCCATGTGTTTCTACTAAATGTCAAAGTCCAGTTTACATCCCTACTTGACTCTTAATAGCCCAACCCCCACAATTTCTAGGCAAGTTTTTCCCACCACTCCCAGTATTGGGAAAGAGTCAGATTTAATGGCACAGACAGAACTGCAGCTGTCCAGCAAAGAAGAGTCATTGTGTTTTGATCATTATTCAGCATTATGATTCTGTGGTCTGGTTTTCTGGGACCAAACCCTACTTCTTTAACTCATTTATCATATTACTCTCTAAGCCCCAATTTCTTCACATATAAATGGGGGAGATAAAAGTTTCCACCTTCAGAGATGACAATTAACTCAAACAGTGCAAGAAATTTCTTAGCACAGTGTCTGGCCCCTACTGGACCTTCAATAAATTCTAGCTATTTTTGTTTGTCATGTGTTCAAATATTCTGAATAATATATCTTGTCTCAAGCAAAATAAGAATGCTTAAGGGTAGACTCTACTTTATTAACTTTAGCGCCTGGATCACAATACTATGTGGAAAACAATACGGAGTTTGAAATCAGAGCATTTAACTTCAAGTTTCAGCTCAGCCATTTACTTCTTGCGTGATTTTGACATGTTGCTTGGCCTGTTTGAACCTCAATTTCCTAATATCTGAAGTGGGAATTATAATAATAATAGTATTTCCCATATTCTGGAGATTAAATAATAATA
>NW_007732183.1:89625-91014 GCF_000696425.1 Galeopterus variegatus
TGAATGTACAGAAACGTAAACACCTTTTACAACAAACAACTGACAGTGTCCTATGGCTGCATCTTCTCACCAAACGTGTATTTTCATTCATTGCTCATCATATTTAGAAAATTGAAGGGACAGAATGAATAGAGTGGGACATACACATGAAATCTTATTTGATATTTTGTGATGAGATTATTTAATCTCATGGTTGAATATTTGAAATCACAAAAAATATATAAAGTTTAAGAGCTCTTTTCCCTGAGAAGCCTAGCATATTACAGTGGCCCCCACTAGCATGATGTGGTACAGTCACCAACCTCCCCCAGACATTATAACTCAAGGTTAGGTGACTAACTGGGTGGCAAGGTGGCCAAAGGGAATTCAAGAATGAAAGACATAGGGTTACATCTGAAAGTATTTAAAAAAAAAAAAAAAGGATTTATTTTAACAGTAATTACTATGCTCTTATAAACAGAAAAAACACCCCCCCCCCAAAAAATGGTTTAACTATTTTTCCCCAAATGGGAACATATCTCCCCCTTTAAAATGCTAGCTATAGGAAATAGGGTTTTTTCCCATAGAAATAAACTTCACAGACATCTCAGCTGATAGAATATATCAGGTACACCACATAATACATATTGTTGTTCATCTGGTTTAATTTAGTGACCTTTGAAGATCATATTAAGATCATATTAACTCTTTAATGTGGACTTGTAGGTTTACAGAGGGAGCAGCACACTTAGTTAAACATGAGATAATGTGGGTCAGAGATTCTTAACCAGTGAGTCAGGACAGGCTATAGGGGCTGAGTAATATCCTAAAATGTAAGATAAAATTTTTCTGGAGAAAAAAACTATTGTTTTCATCCTTTTTTCCAAGTAATTATGACCCAAGAAGAGTATCCAGGACAGTACTGGTTCATGCCTATTTATTTAGCATAAATTTTATCAGCATCTCCTTTCACCCTCAAAACTGTCCCAGCCTAGACAGCAAACTATATGTTCACTCTATTTAAGGATCACATGAAGACATTGTTTTTCTCTTTTTGTGGATGATGACATCAGGAAGCAGGTCATGACCTAATTGGCTGGAGGGAGAGCAGCTTTGAGAGTTTCATGAAATTCTAAGACACAAATGATACACACACCAACTCTTGCTTTAAATTCCTTTATTTCATATTCCACTTAAATGTAGAAAACACAACAGCTGAATACCTTAGCAATGGTTCATCCACCACCCCAAAAGGTTTCTGTTCACTCTGCTCTTAGTTACATTACATCTAGTTAGATACTAGGAATGGCAGGAAAAGAAATATTTGGTAGTTTTGGGGCATTCATTCAAGTAGCATAACTAAGTACCCATTTAATAATGGTTCTGTAATAGTGGGCAGGGAAAAAAAAA
>NW_007732183.1:91973-92977 GCF_000696425.1 Galeopterus variegatus
AAAAAAAAACAGTTAAATAAGGTGTCATTTCTCCCACAGCTTACAGTATGTTTGAGGAGGTAAGGCACACACTTGTTAAATGTGTGGTAATGAATGGTAGGTAGATAACTTGCTAATGAATGGTAGGTAGATAATTAGTGACCTAAGAATTTGAAAGAAGAGCTCACTGTAAGTTAGAGTGGTTAGAAGAACTGGTTGGAGTGACTTTTTGAAAGACCTTGAATGCCAGCCAGAGCTATGGAGAGAGATTATCCTCTAGACAATGGCAAAAGCTAGAATGTATTAATATAACCTGAGCAATGACTCTGAGACATGGTTTCCTGAAAATAAATTAATTCCTTAGTTTTCCCAAAGACAATCATAATAATTTTTAGGCATTATAGACTCTTCCCAGTCTCATAGCACGTGTCTGATTGCATAATCTTTCCATTTTGGCCTTCTGCAGTCATTAATTAAGTAATTTTGAATCCACATTGACTTGTTAGTGGTTCTCCTGTCTTTCTCCCTAAAGAAAGCCCTTGAAGGCCAGGGACAATGTCTAATTTTATTGTGCTTCTCTACATAATATCTCTCTTTCTGTGTCTGTTTCTGTCTCTCTCTCAGACACACGCACACACATACATAATGATTGATCCCAAATAGAAGCCAGTCCCGAGCCTTCATGCATGTGATGGATGGTGGTGGATGAAGGCTTTGGTTTCATTTTAATGATAATTTCTCATATTCAAATGAGCAGAAAAGGCTATTGATGGGGACCACAATTGTATATGAGGGAGAATAAGTCACCTGTGACACAATGGGAATTCTAAGAAACTTACCAGTAGGATTTGACAGAGCTGATCACTCTCTCATCCTCTTCTTGACCTCTAAATGATAGAGCCCCAGGGCTTAGTTTTTGGTTCTTTTTTTACTTACTTTCTCTTGTCTACTGAACTCCACTCAATCAGTCCCATGACTTTAAATATAATCTCTATGCTGATGATGCCTTAATTTATATCTCTAAC
>NW_007732183.1:93252-106378 GCF_000696425.1 Galeopterus variegatus
GAGCTGATCACTCTCTCATCCTCTTCTTGACCTCTAAATGATAGAGCCCCAGGGCTTAGTTCTTGGTTCTTTTTTTACTTACTTTCTCTTGTCTACTGAACTCCACTCAATCAGTCCCATGACTTTAAATATAATCTCTATGCTGATGATGCCTTAATTTATATCTCTAACTAGACCTCTCTCTGATCTCCAGATGTATGTCTATAACTTCCTACTCCACACCCTTCCTTGGATGTCTCATAAGCAACTCAAGCTTTGCCTGTCTGAGACAGGACTCTTGACCTGAAGCCTTCCGCCAAAGTCCTTACGCTTTTGCTCTGTTCCCTAGTGCACAATGACATCTCCACTCTACCGGTTAGTTACTCAGATTAAGAGAAAAAACAAACAAACTTATAGTCTCCTTAATATGAGTCACCTTTGACACCTGTATTTTTATGATGCCACACATATAATCCATCAGCAACTTCTGTCATCTCAACCTTGGAAATGTGTTTCAATTCCAGAACACTTCTCCCCACCTCTATTGCTGCTTCCCTAATCTGATGGCAGCCCATTTTCTCCTGAATTATTTAAGTTGCCTGCAAACTGGTCTCTCAGCTTCTGTCCTTGCCTTTGCAGCGTATTCTCCACAAGGTAGCAGAGTGATCCTTCTCAACCATAAGTCGTATTGCATCCTCCTTCACTCAAAACCCTACAGTGGTTCCCCTCTCACTCACAGGAAAAGTCCAAACACTTGCCTTCCTCCAGAGGATCCTTCTCAACCATAAGTCGTATTGCATCCTCCTTCACTCAAAACCCTACAGTGGTTCCCATCTCACTCACAGGAAAAGTCCAAACACTTGCCTTCCTCCAGAATGATGTAATATCTGGCCCCACCACACTCCAATCTCGTTTCCTGCCTCTTTCCTCATTGTTCTCTCAGCTCCAGCCACTCAGTTGTTCCTCACACATACCAACTACATTTAAAAATCACTTTCCATTCCTTACTCTATTTTCTTTTTCTACTTTATTCTGCTTCAGATTTCTTAACCCTACCTCACATATTATCTATTTATTATCTGTCACTATTAAAATATTGGAATATAAATTCTGTGGAAGCCAGGATTTTTATCTTTGTATATAGCTGTTTCCCAGAGTCTGAAGGAGTTCCTGGAACATATTAGATGCTCAATAAGTGTTTGTTGAACAAAGAAGTGAATATTTCAATTAATGGATGAATGAATGTTCACCGAAGAAGTAAATAAATAAACTTCTGCCTTGCTCATCCATGGAGTCTCTGTCTTTGTCAGAGTAGTTTTGAAGGTTGTTACACCAATTCTGCTAACATGTAAGTACTCGATTTTTTATTTGTTTGTTTGCTTTAGAAAAGAGCGTAAGAGTTGGCATGCTTCCTATCGTCGCTCCCTCCACATCCTCTTATAACTTACTTATTCCGTCTCTGATCTTTTTTTTTCTTGGAAGCATTAAATGGTAGAATGGGAAGGGTCATTAAAGACCATCTAGTCCAAGTCATTTTGGAAGAGAGGAGACTGAGGCTCAGGTTCATGTAATGACTTTTTCAAGGTTACGGAGCTAGTTAAAAGCTAGGATTCTATTGTGCAGGTCTCTACATTTTTATGCCCACTTCTTTTTCTATTGCCACAAGGATAAGGAATCAGTATCTATTATTTCATCTCTCTGGCTAGCTCTCCATCTCTATCTTTATCTCCATCTCTCTCACATGTCCTTGCGACCACTGTTGGTGATCAAAATTCCATATCAACAGCCTTTAAAGAAAGAGTCAGATTTGAGAGAGCTTTTGGAGCTCAGTGATGACTTTCTCAGAGTGAGAGAGGCTGGTGATGGAGTCCCCCTCACTTTCACAGAACAGAAGAGGCAGGGATTCATCTGTGGGCACTGGCAGGGCTGGTGCTTACTGACAAGCTCTGAGAATGGAAATATCGTGCTTGTCCTTTTAACAGGATTTCAGCCAGAGATTTGAGGGAGAAGTACTGCAGCCTAGTGGGCTGTGAATATGAGTGGAAATGTCAGAGCTATGAATCAGTTAACACATTTTTATTTAGCATCTTCCTGTGAAAGAGAATAAGCAGACATGGCTCCTGTGCTCAAATTCTTACCGCTTCAGCGTGGAGTCCAGAATAGTACAAAGCCCTGTTAGGTCTAAGAGGTTCTAGCACTTTGGACTTGGGAAGCATGACTTGGGAGGCAAGAATGGGGGTCGTTTTCATGGAGGACACAACGCCTGCACCATGAAGATGGCTGGGACTTGAGCAGGTGAAGAGAATTGTGGTGCATCATTGGCTCCTATTCTCTCTGGACTGCACAAGTCCATTCACATTTGTCAGTTCATAGAAACCTCACACCTTCCTGGGAGATAGATGAGCCAGAGAGTATATTTCCTATTTCGCACACAACAACTGAGACTCCAACCTGTGAAGTAGCTGAAGTTCTCAGATCAGGTTAGAACTAAAGTTCCCCAGACTCCATCCTAAGAAACTTTCTAGAGTTCTCTGCTGGGAGATTTTTCTCTACATTCTGAAGATGCAGGTACTAACCCAGTCTTGGATATTCTTACGGAAATCAAACTTGGCTCCTGCCCTAAGTTATATGACATAATTAAAATTTTAAAAAGTTCAAAGCATCCCAAGGTGTCAGTTTCCTCTTTGCTGTTCATAACCAAAATGTTTTAACAACCCCGAGGAGCCATCCACCTATGGGGTTCTGACTTTTTGGGGCCTCTTTGTGGAGGGTACACAGTTGACCTCACCCTGCTGATGAGAAAAGCACAGATGTCTACCATCTGGTTAAGGGTCCTGTGCCTGTGCCAATTTCCTGTCACTGACAGCCAACACTTGATTGATGGAATTTCGTACTCCACCATTTTTTTTCCTTAGTATAATATAACCTCATGAATTCAGATGGCACTTAGCCAAACTGAGAGAATTTGAACTTGGGCAGGGGTAAAGTTTACCATCAATGAAATAAGGGTCTGTTAAATAAATTACCAATGTAAACAGGATTGTAAAAGGGACAATTTAATCTACTTACAAGAATAAATTGTTTTCAAGCACCAAAGTTGCATAAATTTACATACAGTGTGCTAATTTCAAATGATTGATAGCCAGTCATTCAAACACATCTGGTAGGAGCCTTGTTCTCTAACACATTGTAAGACACTAGATTGCAGTACTTGAAGTATTTGAAGATAGCACAAATATATCTTTTGTATATGCATATATGTATGCACACACATTTATGTAAAAGACAGCCATATTCCTGTAAACCATACGACAAAGAAGATTATCAAATACAGATCACTGAGAGCCAAATTATATTTTCAGATAGGAATCATTTTATAATTGGGACTGGTGTGCCAGACTCAGGGATCACACCAAGTAAATCAAAGATTCAATCAGCATTCTGTCATGACAATCTAAGCTACAACAATCATAACTAGAGAACATAACTGATATTTATTGAGCAGTTGCTACATCTACATGCTTTACATATGTTATCTCAGTAATCGATACATAACCATAAGGGAGCTACTGCCTCCATTTTAGGGGAAACCACACTGAAACTTCAAGAGATTAGGTAACTTGCCCTTAATCACATAGCTGTAATCAGTAGAGTTAGAAATCTGATTCTAAATCCTATGTCTTCTTTTAGAACCATAGTACCTATAATCCTTTAAAACTGTTAAATTGTATGTAGCTATATAAAGCCTATATAATTTATAAAGTGGGAATGGATATGATGCTATTTTCTATGGCCTGGATTAAATTTCAGTCCTCCGTGAAGACTCACCATTAAAACAAATCCACCTCCTTTTAAGCAAATATGTTTTCTAAACTGTGAAACTATTCAAATATAAGATATTAATTTAAACACAACTGTAGTACCTTCAATCTATATTACTTTCTACCTTTTTTTTCAATTGTAATATGTTTGTCTTATCTTTCCCAATAAGATCATTAAAAGTGGACACTGTATCGTTAATCTTTTTACCCACCAGCCTCATTTCACTACCTAGAATAAAGCCTTGACCAATGGGTGCTTAAATGTGTGTTGTATATATTAGCAAATGAATGAATTTTATCATATCATTACTGATAATATACCTTAAATTTAAAATCAATCTATGCTAAAATCAATATTATAGTATAATCTTTAAGATTACCTTAAATTTTAGAAAGTTATTGGTGGTGGTAATGAAAAGATAGAGTATTAAGAAATGACTTAGAATGTCTAGGGAGTTTGAAAATAAATTTCTTCTTTTGAAAAAATTTATTGTAGCTAGGATATCAGTCAAAATTAATTCTTTGACTTCAGAGTTAACATTCAAAGTAAAAAGTATAACTTTGAAAAAATTTGTGGTAAGTCATACATAACATAAAACTGACCACTGTAGGCATTTTTAAGTGTGCGATTTAGTGGCATTAAGTATATTAATGATATTATGCAACCATCACCACCATCCATCTTCAGAACTTTTCATCATCCCAAACAGAAATTCTGTACTCATTAAACAATAACTCTCCATTACCCTCACTACCTAGCCCCTCGTAACCTCTATTATACTTTTTGTCTCTATGAGTTTGACTATTCTAGGTACTTCATGTAAGTGGAATGATAGAACATTTTTTTTTAATACTACATTTACATCATCTAAATATTTGAAAACCTCATTTTCAACTTCAGCATTGAGAAATTGGAGGACAGAAATATCTTAACTCTAGTCCTTTGATTCTATACGTTTGTTTTCTTCTCTCCTTGTATTTAATATTATAAAAGGCAGGCTTGCTGGTAAAGATTCAACCAAAGTTACAAATGAAGAGTATATGTACAAATGGAGACGGTAATGCCTTAGTGCTATCGTCCAGGGTGTTGTTTGTATTCACGGATAATCGCATGATCATGTGCACAGGACAGCTGGTTTAACAGCCACCTTTCTTCCCCAGGCCCTGCCTCTTATCTTTTCCTTCCCCTGTTTAGCCATCATTAAGAATCATCAAGTGAACAGATAAAAGCGGCAAAATAGAGCATTTTCAATACTCAGTGTTGAATAAGAAAGACAGCAACAGCCAGATGTCAATGTGCTAGGGAATCATCACCATTTCTACTTATTCTAACTATTAATAGCAGTTCAACTAAAGCTGATTTAAAAGGTGCTGAGTGAATCATTAAAGTCACTCAATGAACTCTGAGCAGGTCACCAACCACAGGAATTTAAAATGCAATCAGCCATCAGTTCTGGTCATAAAATGCCACCTTGTTTCAACTCAAGTCAAGGAGTCTCCATTTTAAGCAAAGCTTTTGCATCATCTCTTCTCCTCGTTGAGGCGATGTTCTCTTTACTAATGTCGTCCATTACTCCTCATCATCTCTCCTTGTACTGGGTTGAATAATTCCTTTGCCTCCGTAGAAGTTAAACACTTCAAATATTTATAGGCTGTAACTTGAAAAGTTTTGGGCTAATGGATCATGTTTCTACCTGAGGGACTCCTTCATTTTCCAAAATTACTGTAGGTGCCTAATCTTTAATCCTCCGTTATTTCTGATTTCTATAGGTTAAGCATCTGTAGGTGGCAGCGAATTTAAGTGACACCTACAAGCTGGCTTTTTAAGATAAAGACTTTTCTTCCCTCCCTTTAACATTTGAGCTTTCAAGAGAGAAAATTGGCTATGTACTTGCTGGCATAGGAAATTTGAGTTGGCCAAACTAAACATTAAGACTGAAGAGATGCAGCTGGTCCTTGAACCGGAATACAGGTAACTCTTATTACAAAATATTGCTAGTGCTTTACATTTTTCCATGATTGAGCATCTGCAAACCATCAGATGAGAGAATATCTATAAAAGGGGTTTATAAAATATAAAATATTATGAAAAATAAAACATATTAGTAATAATATGAATTGTGTCAGGTTTGGATATTTGAAGTTTTATTCACTTTATACTATAACTGAAAAAGAGTGATAGTGTCGGATATACATAAAATTTACTGCAAAGAATTTATCCTTTTGCTTACAACATAGGGCCATCACAATGAACACTACCATTGTAATAAGAGTTGCTCACATTCGTTGAAAGTTTACTCCATGCCAGTATACAAGGTTATGTGTTGTATAAAGATTATGTCAATCCTTACAATATCTCTCAGAAGAAGACTTTATTTTTCTAATGTACAAGTGAGCAATTCAGTACTTACAAGGGTTATTATCTGAAGCCATTCTACTAATGTGAACTTGAAACCAGTTCAGCTCAATTTATAGTACTTTCCTCTTCCATGATATTATGATGCTCTTCAGTTACTGAAACACATCTGCTACTTTTCCTGTAATTTAATGGGTGCAGCTTCCAGGTTTTGAGTTTTTCAGAGTTTTGTCTTTGTCTTCGGCTGTCAACTAAGACATGTCCCATCTTGCTCCTATCTCTGTGACACTCCCCTCTCTCTCTTAATGTGGTGCTGCAGGTTTCCTAAGGACTTGAAAACCAGATGAACATGTTAAAACTGTGCAGTAAATGAAAGTCTGTATACACTGAGTGTGGGACTAAGAAGGCTGTCTTGACAAAACGGGCTGTTGCATAGTGTTGTTGTTTTAAGCAAAAGCAGCTATCCGAATGCTGAAGCGGGTGGGAGAGCTGTGTTAAGTGAAAATTGGACTGGAGGCTTTCTATGGCCCTCCCAGTTTAGGCATTTTATTAATCCATGAGTGCAATCCTTGTAATTATATGAGAATTAACTACTTGTTCACTAACTCATTAATTCATTAATTTAACACACGTGATTGGAAACCTGCTCTGAGCCAGTAACAGCTCTGGCAGTCAGACATACCAGTGGGGAACAGAACAAGAAGCATCCCTACCCTCAAACAGGGCATTCTCATGGGGAGGGAGGGCTTGGACTCCAAACACACAAAATCAAGATCATTGCTGAAGAAAAATGCAACCTGGGGAGTTGATGGAGAGTGATGGGTCATGGAAGCCTCTCTGCGGAGATGACATTGGAACCGAGTCCTGAATGACAAGAAGGGGCAAAGATCTGAAGGAAGAGCTGTTCAGGCAATGAAAACAAAAAGTTAAAAAGTCCCAAGTAGGAAAAAGCTGAGCTTATTTACCAAACAAAAAGGTCAGTGTGGCTGGAGCTTGGAGACTGAGAGGGAGAACACAGAGACCAGATCACAGGGGATTTCTAGTCTGGTCTTCAAGCAATGGAAAGACACTAGAGGCTTTTAAGATGAGAAGAGTCATAACATGTTTTACATTTTTAAAAGATAAGTTTGACTGTTGTAAGGAGAATGGGTTTTGTTACCATGTATAGCTTTTGAGGACATGTCAACAGCTTTGTTAAACTAAACTTTGATCAGGCCAATAATTTAATCTGACTTTAAAAAAAAAAACATCTCAAAAGAATGGGCAATTCAGGGAGTTCCTTTTTTTTCTTTTTTTTACAAAGTCTCTCTATCTAATTCTTCTTCCCTCTGGTCATGGTGATATTCTCATCTCCAACGTACATAGACTCAGAGCAATATGTTAGAATCTTATGAATATTGCATTATCAATGCCTCAGGAACTCACCTGGAGTGAATTACTTCAGGGGTCCACAAAGATTTCATTGCCTCACCCTATACCAGGCCTAATTATCCCTGACTTACCCTATCATGCTAGAAATATCACCTTTGGAATTTTGTGGGATTTTTTAGCTCAAGGTTTAGATCCCTTGTGAAAATACAAGTGTCTCCAAGAAGAGTAACTTTTAGCTTATTATCATTAGTCACTGTCACTTCAAACCGAGATTTTACTGGGAATTGAGCATTTGAGGAGAGAATGGGAAGAACATAAAGGATCTCTGGATACTACCATGACTGGGACAAAATCAGATATAGAAGGGCAGGGGATGTCAAAACTAAGAGCATCTGAACTGTCAAGTTGCCCAGGACTGCCATTCATTTTCTGCTTCATTCCAGGCTTTTCTGGCTAAATGTTAGTTTTTCTTTTTATTCTTCACCTTGCTTGAGTAATAGCCTTTTTTGTTTTGGGAAAGAATTAAAGGAAAGCTTATTAAAGTGTGTGACTGAAACCAAGGCAGAGGGACAGAGTCGAATTTCGAGAGGTGCCTGGAACATCTCAATTAGCAGCCAGTACTAGGTGCAGCAAGGAAACATGTATCTGTGGGGTAAAGAATGGCAGGAAAATACTAATTTCCTCTTAAGACAGACGATTTGGTTTAGCAGAGGGAGCATTGGATGAGACACGGAGAGACCTGTTTCGCAATGCCAGCTCTAGCATTTACCCTTGTAGCATCTTGCTAGGAGAGCCTATTTCAAGGAATTCAATATGTGAGTAGTCAATGAGTAGTGAATTAACACCCACAAAAATACTTAATTAACCAAATAAATCTCTTATAGACTTCCTAGTAGTGAGGAGGCAAATCTCTACCTTCTACTACCTTCTAACCACACATAGACAACTCCAGCTATATGAACTAAACTGCAATCATGTATATGTTTGTGTGTGCATAATTATATTCATACATGTATATATTTATAAGTAAACATATATGTATGTAGATATATAATATATATGAGGGATCTTTAAGAGGTTTATGGAAAGATTCATATTACCTTTTAATTACATTTTTCCACAAACTTTTCAAAGTACCCTCATATATACATTTACATATGTATGTACATCTACACACACAAGCAAACCTTTATGCATGTAAACATATGCATACTTACATATGTGTGTGAGTATACATGTAAACCTGCATATTATGCATGTGTATAAATGAGTTTGAACTTCTCTTTACCAGGGAGACTTCAACCATGAAGGCGTAACTGGTATTAGACTCACCTGCCCACCAAACAACTATAACACCTGCATAAATTATACCAAATTATTATTTGCTGATGTTGGAGAGCAGTAAAATGAAATGCTGTGTTCCTTAAGAGAAGGAAGGCATAGGAGATGATACCCCCATTAACTCAGACTTTCTCCCCATGGACATTCTCTGGGCTTTATTGCAGGGAAAAGGAGCCCAAGCAATGAATAATAATCTTAATGGCCAAAGAAAGCAAAATCAGAGTTTGAACCTGAGGAGGTACATGAGATTTTGGAGGCAGGGTGCCAGAGAAAGGCATCTTAAAAAATCTGTGTGGAAATATCCCTCAGGTATTAGGCCAACTCCATACTCCCAGTGAAGTATGGAGAAAAACAAATCCTAGGGAGCAGATGCTGAGAGGTTGAGAGGTGATCAGAGGTTACAGAAGTCCCACAGAGGACAGCCAGAGTGGAGGTACCTTGAGGAATACTGTGCATTGCTTGAATTGTATCTCCCAAAGTTCATACATTAGAAGCTTTATACCCACCGTAACTGTTGAGAGTGAGAAATCCTATTATGGTAATTGAAAGGTAGGGCCTTGAAGAGGTGATTAGATTGTAGGACCATGCAGTAGTGAGTGGATTAATAATAGTGGTCAGGGGCATGGTTCTGAGGGCTTTAAGAGGAGAGGAGAGTCTGTCTTTCTCTCTCTCTGCTTTACTTCTGATTTTAGTAATTTCTGTCTTCCTTCTTTTTTTCTTGGTCAGTCTAGATAAAGGTTTGCAAATTTTGTTGATCTTTTTAAAGAATCAAAAAAAAAAAAAGACTACAAAGCACCACTGATGTAAATATTTTAATCAAACATTAATTTTATGTAATTCTTTTAGGCTATAATAATCTTTATATATATTAACTCGTTAAAGAGGTAACTATCATTCATTTTCTTTGACAGACTTTATTATGGGAGATTGAAATCAAGCAGAAAACTCACTTCTCAAATTGGTTAATTAATTAATTGAATTTTAAAAATATCCTATTTATTCCTATATATATATCTCCAAAACAAACCATGGGGAACAAAAAGAATAAAAAGTACAAAACAGAAAGAAATACGTGGAATGAATTTAACTGTCTAATATACGTGTAATTGCAATCCTAGGAGAAGAGAAGAGAAGGAAGAGGAAAGAAATAGTTTTTGGTGGGTGGATGGGGTCAAGAACTTTCCAATGCTGATGAAAGACACCAACCCACAGATTTAAGAAGCTAAGTGAACCATAAATGGAATAAATGAAGAAATGTTTTATCCAGGCACTGTAGAGTCAAACTTCTGGAAACAAAACTAAAGGGAAATCTTCCGTAGAGAGGAATGCTGGCATGGAGGAGGAAATTTGATTTCATTAAATAGTCCTTATACACTGGCTTGGTGAGAATCTTTGGCACATCCTTTGACAATCTTTTAATGCTTGTTGTGATAAACTAGGAGAGCATATTATATGTCCCTGTGGAAGTTACTCAAGACCTGCCTCAATTTCACTTCCTCAATAAAGACATGTCCAACCATTTCAGCTCCCCTGAAAGCTGGAACAGAGCCATGGGTTTCTTTTTTCTTGTTCTGTCAATGTTTTTTGTCTATATAGATCATTCTTCTCTATCTCAATGCTCAGTTTCTTAAAGATGCAAGCTATTCCATGAACATTTTGCATTATTTCTTCAAAGATTGGTGCAGTGCTAGAACAAATTATACTCCCTATGAACTTTTGTTACATTGAATTAATGAAAGTGTTTTAGTATTTACAACACAAGACAGCATAAAGTTTGCAGATTTTTTTCACTCATATAATCCATGCATTGTTTCAATCAATATTTATTATGTCCCTTCTATGTGTGAAGCACTTGTATCTAAAAAACAATTACCACTGTTCCATAAATCTTCAAAATGTACATGAAATAGGCCAAATAAATATCAAATTCAGTATCCTGTTAAAGATTATTATCCATTTACAATATCTATTACCCTTTTAAAATTTCAATACCTAAGTCTTCTATAATCAATTGCAATTGCATGAATACACAATAACTTTTTTATTAAATCTGAGTTTAAATATTTGTTGTAGAGCCTTAATTTAAAATCTGACCCTCTTTCGAATGGAATGCCTTTATGAAATTTAATAAAACATGAAGGTCATAAAATGTATTTAACTATTGTGGTTTCCACTTTTAATTCTGAACAGGCAAGATTCAAAAAGATCAGCCTGCTTTCTCACAGCAAGACAAGGCAAATTGGAATAGAGGATGATTTTTCTTCTTTAGAGCCTTCATCCTTAGGAAGATTCCTATCAATTAGTATGGGAAAGACTGAGCACAAAAAGACAGGGGGGACATCCCCGATGACCTCCCCAGGACCTTCAAGCCTGAAGAGTCTGCACACATTCTCTTCTTGTGCAAATGTGTCCAGAGACATTTCAATGAATAGTGAGATCCCAGCTGCTTTTGGTTAAAAGACCATCAACAACCATATGAAAGGTTTGTCAGAAACAAATACTCCAACCAGAGCAAAACAACCTCTGCAGAGCATGACTGACTTATTGTTGAGATGGATTTTGGGGAGGAGCCTTGAGGAGAAAAATATGACTGATTTAAGCCTTTAAACTGGTGTCTTCTATTTGCTCCTTAATATCCTCTCTAGGTGATTGTTTATGCTACTAGGGCTCTTGATAGACAGTTAATAAATACTTATTGAAGGAACAGATAGGCAGTTCTCTTCTGCCACATTTTCTCATGAATATGACTCAAATCTGCAATGCTTATGACAACAATTTTGTTCACTTGAAAAATGGCTTTTTTCCCCCAACAACATCTCGTAAAAAAGTTTACTGAGTAACTTGGTTCTCATACTTTGGTCCTGACCCAAATTAAAGTTGCTGATGCTCTACAAAATGGCTTGGCAGCATCCCCAGAGAAAGAAGCACTCCACCCTCCCTGTTCCCAGCCTCCAGGCCAACTGCAAAAGGGCAAGGGACATGGAGTCTTTACTGGACAGAATCCTGCTCCAGAATGTTCTCCATGCACACCACCTAAACTGGTGAGGGGTGGAGAAAGGCATAACACTTCTTCTTATTAGACAACCACCAACAGCCAAAGGTTGACTGTCAATGCAATCTTCACTTTTGGCCGGGGACCTTGGAAACAGAGTAGTGGAAAAGAAAGGAAGGAAAAATATCAAGACATTTTTTCACTGGTCATTTGTAACGTAACACGCATTGTTCAGTGAAATGTAAAAATGAGTAATATACTGCTGTCACTAACTCGAAGGAATGACTTATTGTCTGGCAGAGATTTGTGCTGGATAGCTTCCATCTGCCTCTATTGATTCACCATCCAGCCTCTTCAGGGTCCCAGAGATTGAACAGTATGGACTATACCCACAAGTTCTCTTACCTTCTACCTTCTGATGGATTCAGTTAATGCAGAAATTTGCAAAGAGAGTAGATTGAGAGTGGAGAGAGATCAGAGAATTTTTATTCCCCTGGCTCGCTTCCTGCTTGGTCATCTGGGTTGGCTGTGTTCCTCAACTTACCCATGGTTTCTATCAGGGATGCTCTTGACATTCTCTCTCCTTATGCTTCTGTAACCACTACCCTCCCTTAGAGATGAAAGTCTCACTTCTGTCACTAGATCCAGAATATCACACTATTCATTGTACTTTACTGCAACCTACCCACACTTTGAAAATAGTTTTGTTATTAGGCTCCCCTCAAGTTATCCTATTTTATTGTGCCATCTGTGACTGATATAAGGACTTTTGCTTCCTTGCTGTATGATCTTGGCCAACTTATTTAACGTTTCAGTGCCTCATCTTCTAGACCTGTAAAATGGAGATAATAATATATATCTTGTACATCTTTTTTGAGGATTAGAAAAGTATACAAAGCCTCAGATATGTGGTAACGCCGAGTTGTTTTATTCAGGCATTGGACTTGTATTCAACTCTATGGTCTTAGTCAAAACAGAGAGAGAAGGATCAACATTAAGCTATGTAATATGGTGATTCTGTAGCACATTCCCCTTAATGAGTGTCTGTTCCAAGCTGATCTCAGTTCTCATGTGACTTGTATACTATAAGAATCTTTCCCCATTGACCAGGATTTTGCGGTCCAAAGACTGCAAAATTATTTTGTACTGCACATGGCCCCTAAGTAAAAACCAGCCACTTCACTGGTGCTCAGCCAAAGAACAGCTCTCTGGTGGAAAAACTGGCCAAGTTGAACTTATTGAAAAGTTGTAAGTTGGTCCTTGCTG
>NW_007732183.1:106759-109470 GCF_000696425.1 Galeopterus variegatus
GGGCACATTTTTTTTCTCTCTTTCTCCCCACTAATGAAGGGCTGGAACGCATAGTGGGTCAGTAAAAGGCAATGGTTTATTGGATGCTCACTTAAAGTCCAAATATGAAAGCTTTAGTTCATTGGAACTCATGAATATAAGAGGTTTGGGGACTCGCTGATATGAATGAGAGATTTTTCTGTGGCTACTCTGCTATATGCACCAAGCAGATTTCATAACATTTAATTAGTTGGCCTCTCTGAATCCTTGGTTTATTATTTTTAAGTGGAAGACACTATGCCACTATCAATTCCTTCACTGTGAGTGTCGTCTAAGAAGCATGAGGGCAGGTACTGCAGTATTGGCACAGCTGAGGTCCTCTAAAAGGCTGGTATTAGAGCTCTGGGTCCAGCCGGAATTTCTCCATCTTTGACAGTGACCTTCAGTTTACTGAGGTGCTTGCATTTCTACCCTCGGTTGCAGGGACATTTTTCTTGGAATGCAGCAGTCTGAATACCAATCCCTATCTCAGAGCAAATTACACATTTTCTCAACATCCCTTTTGATTCTTTCTGGCTCCCCAGTGTCATCTCTGAAGGTGGCAAGCAGCTCTAAGTGTTTGTAAACAATGCTAACAAGAAAACCTGATAGAAGAGTGTTAATTTTCTTTCTTGACTTATTTACCAAGTTCCTCTCCTCCCTATGTTTGTTGCTACTGACTAGCATGTTATGTTAGCTGAATGGGTCTCAAAAACCATCAGTGTTCAGTGACAATGACTCAAGAGAACATTCTGCTTTGAAAATGAGTAATTGAACTAATCAACTTGTTATCTCAGTGACCTCAAAGCTCTGGGACATAATAGGCGTTTGAGTAAGTTGATCCTTTAGCACTCTTTATTTAATTTATGTGACTTCCATGTATCTAGAAAATTTACTCACTTTATCTAGAAAATTAAATCTTATTAATTATTTAAATAACCTTATTTAAATTTCTGGCTGTCATGTGCCATTCATTCATTCATTCAACAAAGATTAATTGGATTCTGCTGTGTTTTGGTTCCTGTTCTAGGTCTTAGAGACACAACAGTGAATAAAGCAAACAAACAAGCTAGCCAGAGTCCCTGCTCTTATGGAGTTTATATGCTATGGGGAGCAGATGAAAAACACCACCACAAATAAAAAATCATGCAATATATTAAAAGATGTTAGATGCTATGGTGAAAAATAAAGAGAAGGGAATAGACATGGCTTAATCAAAGACCTCTGGTTTTAAAAAGGCAACACAGGCCAAGTCCCCACAATGCATGTGCCTGGAATCTTCATTGCACAACAAGGAGGACAGTGTGATGTGATTAGTGTGAGTGAGAGACAGCGTTGTTAAAGGTGGGATCAGAGAGGCAATGGGGTCAATGGTGTAGGGCCTTGTGGATATTTCTAAGGTAACTTTGGTTTCTACTCTGAGTAAAATGAGAAGGCACTGGAGGTTTTGAACAAATGAGTGACACGGTTTGACTTAGGTTTTAACAGAATCATACTGTTGTAGTAGAATGCAGGGTCCAAGGTTAGAAGTAGGGGGAGTTAGGAGTGTCCTACCATCATCTGGGCAAGAGATGAAGAGAGTCTAGTGATTTAGATCAGGAGGTAGCAGAGCAGGTAGTGAAAAGTGGTCCTTCAGGCTAACAGGATTTGCTGTCGGATAGGATGCAGGGTAAATGAAAGCAAGGAGTCAAGGATGTCACTGACACATTGGCTTTACCAATAACCAAAATGATGCTATCACTAACCAGAATGGAGACAACTGTGGAGGAGTCAGTTTGAGTTGGAGGGAAGTTCAGGAGCTCAGTTGTTGACATATTACCTTCATGGAGGGTCCAGTGCCGGGCTGAGAAGAGAGCCTTGGGAGGGCCACAGCCAACGGTTTCAAACCCTGAATGGACAGACATTTGGTCAGTCTGTCCACTCATCAAAAAATATTTATTGAATACCTACTATGTGCCAGGGAAGTGCTCTAGGCTCTGAGGCTACAGCAGTGACTGAGACAGATAAGTTCTCTTTCCTTAAGGGCTTACATTTTTGTGGGGGAATACAGAGGTAAACTGTGGATGGATGTATGGATGGGTGGGTGGATAAATAGACAGGTAAAAGGGTGGATGAACAGAAAGACAGTCAGATAAGTAGACATACATGAGATAATTTCAGAAAGAAATATGTCTTATGAAGAAAATGAAACAAGATAATAAATAAATTTTGAAATATCATTATACAACATATATGTATTGAAACATCAAATTGTACCCCATAAATATGCACAATTACAATGTCAATTAAAAATATATTTTTTAATCTAAAATTAAAATAGAAAAGGAGGGATCCATTACAGAAGTTGTTTTAGCTAGGGTGGCCGGGAAAGATCTCTCTGAGAAGATGATACATGAACTGAGATCTGAATGATGACAGCCAGCTACAGCAAGATCTGGGAAAACATATTTCAAGCAGAAAGGGCATATCAAAATCCTGAGCTGATGGTAATCTTGGCATGTTTGGGGGGCAGAGGGAAGGCCAGGGAGGCTGGAGCACTGTGCATATGAGACAGAGTGGTGGGAGAGTCAGAAGGAGGTAGGTTGGGAAAGGTAGGAAAGCATCGGTTCAGGTAGGACCTTGTAGGCTGCAGAAAGAGGCTAGATTTTATTCCAAAGTTAAGTATAAACCATAGGAGGGTTTTCTTTTCTTTT
>NW_007732183.1:110116-116606 GCF_000696425.1 Galeopterus variegatus
GTGGGAGTGCCGCCGCGCTCCCAAGTGGCGCACTGTAGCAGTGCGCCACTGGGCCGGCCCCCATAGGAGGGTTTTCTAATGAGACTGCATTTTTAAAGATCTCTTCAGCAGCTCTGTGAAGCACGAGAGGAAGCAGGGGACCTGACAGTGGCTGTTAGAGTGGGTGGTAGCATGGAGATAGCAAACAGTGCCGGGATTTTGGAATACATTCCAGCACTACTCTATCCAATATAGTAGCTATTAGAGCAACACGTGTGACTATTTACATTTACATTAATTCAAATTAAATACAATTAAAAATTCAGTTCCTTAGTCATACCAGCCACATTTCAAGTGCACCATAGTCACATGTGGCTTTTGGTTTCCTTCTTGACAAGCACAGATATAGAACATTTCCATCATCTACAAGAAGTTTTATTGAACAGTGCTGCTGTAGTGTGAAAGCCACAAAGACTTGACACTGACTTGCTGGAATTGCTATAGATGAAGACAAAGCAATAATTTGGCACCAGATAGGTCCTCAGGGAAGTAGAAATGGGCTAAATGCATTAGATTAAAAAAAAATCTAGAAACTGAAGCAAAAGCTGATAAGGTGATATTTTTCCCTGTTTATGTTGGATTATTGGATTTTCACAGACTGATGCTTTCTGACCTCCACATTAGATGTTACTTCTATATGTAGCCTTTTATCTTAATGTATTTCTAATAAAGATCTAGACTTTTGTTCCCCACATATTAGTTATCCTTTGGTTACAAGTATTAGAAGTTCATCAAAACTAGCTTAAATTTTAGAAAGAGAGTTAAAAGGATAAAGGATAACTCACAAAACCCAATGGTTGCGGTCATAGTGGGGTGTCACAGGATCTAGAGAGTTGTGAGGAATTAGATTTTCTCATCCCTGCTTTATTTTTCTCTTTCACAGATGAGCTTCTCTGCTCACATATCCATCAAATAAATCTAAACAGCTCCAAAAGTGGCCACAACCCCGAGTCTGCACAGACTTCTAGTTGAAGCATTGAACATTGACCAATTTAACCTATTTAATCTATTAGTTCTTTTTTTAATTGAATATGCATATTCATGGGGTACAAAGCTGACCATCACCACTTGTGCCCGAGATGTGATGGTCAGATCAATACTATCAGCGTGCCCATTACCACAAATTGTGATTAGAGTTCTTTTTTTAAATTCTGAGAGATATAGATGGTCCCAGTTTCACCAGGTGCAGACAGCCACGGCTGGGTTTGTGGAACCACTGATACTTGGGGTTGTTTTTCAAGGAAGAGGTTCCCTAGATGGGTATGAATGGAGGGGAAATGACAGGTAAAGAAGTGACTGGCATTTTTGCTAGAGTCTCCCGTTTCTACTCTGCACACATGGAACCTACTGAAAGTTATACCAAAGATACAACAAGCCAGACAGGCATCTATTAATTAAACACTTATTTAGCAATAAAATGGCATTCTAAAAGACATGATTCCAATGATCTAGGTCTTTACCACATGCTAGGCATTACATTAGCAGAATCTTTGCCTTGAGAGGCAGGAACCAAACAGAATGAATCAGTTAAGCAGCCTTTACCAGTGTTACTACAGGTAAAGGGAGAGGGCCCAGCCAACTGGTAACTTCACAAAAGTCTTGAAGGAAATACCTGTTCTTGTACCTATAATCACTCAGGCCTTCTCTGGTCTCATCCATAATTCCTTGCTCTGAATTCTGATGGCCTCCTGACCTCCTGGAGTACCTAGGGTAGTTTCTTGAGGTGGATGCCCCTAACAAGAAACTTGAGAGCAGAAACTATGGCTTCTTCATGCATTATATCTCAGCACAGTTTTAGACAAATAGCAGATGCTCAGTGCATGTTAAATTGATGGAAGGTTGGATGGATGAGTGGACAGATGATGATCCAGGGCTCAGGTGAAAAGTTTGCCATCCCTGTGAGTTCTGCTTGGTCCTCCTGAAGAAGCCAGATCTTCTTGTTCATCCATGTGCTCATCTTCTTTTACCAATCTCTTCCAAGAAAAAGAGATTTGTATTGGGATTTGATTGGGAAATCTGACATTGTATTTTACAGGTAACAGCAAGAGACTAACAAAGAGATCATGCTCACTTTAGCCTAAGGGGCTGGCTAATTCTCAGTATTCAAGGTAAAAACAAAACACTTTCTTTTAAGAGTGTTAAGTGCACCTTTAATTTAAGAAATGTGCTTCTCCTGAGTGATAGAGGAAATTAAATTGTTTATAACTAAAGTTGAGATTCCTGGTTTTGATTTCTGTTTAATAATGGCCATTAGGCAGAGTTTTGACCTGTGCTGGACTGTTACTGAGCATTAAGGACATCATACCAAAGGCCACAATACTGCTAAATAATCTTGAACGAGACTGTAGAGACACACTTATTCATCCAGCAAGTGCTATTTAAAAGCCTCTTGTGAGCACCTGAGTGTACTTGGGCTACAGAGCTCATGACTAGTTGTAACAGGAGCACCACAACCCACCATGGCAGTGTCAGCCCTAAACAAGTCTCCTAGCAAGCAGCTCTAAATTGGCCAGGCTGCATAAAACACTTTTTAGCCATGGTTATTTCCTCCTACCCACCCTTTTGGAGACATCTACCCTAAGCTCAAAACTTGTTCAGTTCGTTCTGTGCAGTGCACCATGTATACCTTCCACTGTTAAGCTGGCATTTGTTAAGGTAATATAAGAAAGCAGCAAATAGATGGGAACCATGAACTTCGGGTCACTGAATCCAAACTGTTCTGGTACTTCAGCCTGTTTTCTGCACAGCAGGTTTTGGCTCTAATGACTCTGTTTCACATTGAACTCCTAGAATAGCAGCAGTCTCACTTTCCTTTAGTGTCTTGCCTGTCTCTCCTTGGGGGA
The DNA here is from genome assembly GCF_000696425.1 of Galeopterus variegatus. Classification (NCBI taxonomy): domain Eukaryota; kingdom Metazoa; phylum Chordata; class Mammalia; order Dermoptera; family Cynocephalidae; genus Galeopterus; species Galeopterus variegatus. Next base: position 112,999 of record NW_007732183.1, read on the forward strand.
AAATCAGCTTCTTATGCTTTTCTCGTTCTAATGGAATGAGCCTCTAAGGGTTGGCCTTTTGGGGAGCAAATGCATCTTGGAGATATGAAGAAGACACCTAGATGGGGAAGAGGCACAGAAATGTACTGTGGTGTTCAGTGTGATTAGATTCAGTTCAGTGAGCATTTATGGAACACCTAGGCATGTGTCAAGGGAGAGTGGGGTACTTAAAATTTTTAGAGAGCTTACTATGTCCCAGAACCAGGGCTGGAGCATTACATGGGCCAGCTCATTTCATCCTCCCCACTCTGTGAGGACAACTACAGTCTGCATTTTAGACAAAGGAAATGGAGAAGTTCAGCAGCTTGCCCAAGTCACACAGCAAAGGATGCCTTTGAAGCCAGGACCTTCTGTCTACACCTAATCCTGAGCTCACTTTTCTTTTCTAGTCTGTCTTCTGGTACTAAAAAGACACAGGAAAGATGTAGGTGAAATTGACAAGTCATGAATGGCTTACTGTAGTTTAACAGGAAGGAAGGAGAAGAGCAACCCAGCAGGAGACTCAAGAGGTAGGAGGATGCATAGGAGAACCTGAGATTGAGGCTCAGTTCTGCTCTCTCTTACCCTTGCACAAGACAGAGTGGAGGTGGCAGTGAACACTCTGAGCTGTTGTCTTTTCCATGTCTTTTTCACCCATTAGGCCAATTCCTCACTGCACTTAAGGCTCCACAGGTTGTCTGCCCATCACCCCTCAGAAGCTTCACCAGTTCTTACATTTTTCACTTAATTCAACAAACACTTATTAAGTGCTTACTATGTGTTTTAAATGCATGGTTCTGGCTTCCAGTCAAGATGGCGGAATAGACAGTTCTTAGCATCACTCTCTCCCACAAATAAAACAGCTTACAACTATTATAAAACAACAACAGGAGGCCTGAGAGCCATGCTGAAGCAGGCAAGAGCCACAGTACACCCAGCCCAGGTCAGTNAACAAAGAGTCTAACTAGCAGGCTAGAACAAGCAAGAGAGAGAATTTCTGACCCTGAAGATAGGCTGTTTGAATTAACACAAGTGGACCAAAAAAAAAAGAAAAAAGAATTTAAAAAATTGAAGAAAATCTAAGAGAGATAACAGGAAACCTTAAGCACTCAAATATCCAAATCATAGGTATCCTAGAAGGGGAGGAAAAGGAAATGGCATTGAAAGCATATTCAATGAAATAATAGCAGAAAACTTCCCAGGTATAGGGAAAGTCACAGATCTTCAGATTCAGGAGGCCCAAAGATCCCCTAACATATTCAACACAAAAAGGTTCTCTCCAAGTCACATTATAGTCAAACTGGCAAAACTCAAAGACAAAGAGAGAATCTTAAAAGATGTAAGAGAGAAACATCAAATCACCTATAAGTGTACCCCAGTTAGATAACATCAGACTTTCCACCAGAAACCCTAAAAGCCAGAAAAGAATGGGATGATATATTCAAAATCCTAAAGAAAAAAATTGCCAGCCAAGAATACTTTACCCAGCAAGACTATCCTTCTGAAATGAAGGACAAATAGTATATTTCTCAGATAAACAAAAATTACAGGAGTTCACTACCACATGGCCAGCCTTACAAGAAATTTTCAAGGGAGTACTGGGTTTGGTGCCTAAAAACAACCATCACTGTCATGAATACTCAAGAAAGAACAAAACCTACTAAGAAAACAAAAATACTAATGAGAAAGAGAGAAAATAGTTTATCTGCAACCACGAGAAACCAACAAACAGAAGACAAACAGAAAATCAGAAAGAAGGGAACAAAGGATTCTTAAGACACCTAAACAAAAATCAATAAAATGCTAGGAGTAAATCAACACCTTTCCATAATAACTCTAAATTTAAAAGGATTAAATTGCCCACTCATAAGACACAGACTGATTGACTAGATTAAAAAGATGGACCCAACAATATGCTGCCTTCAAGAGACTCACCTCAACTGTAAAGACACACATAGACTAAGAGTGAAAGGATGGAAAAAGATATACCATGCAAACAGAAATGAAAAACGAGCTGGGGTAGCTATTCTTATGTCAGATAAAATAGACTTTAAACCAAAAGCCATAAAAAGAGATAAAGAAGGCCACTATATAAGGGTAAAAGGAACTATCCATCAAGAAGACATAACAATCATAAATATATATGTACCCAACATCAGAACAGCCAGATTTATAAAGCAAACACTATTAGGCCTAAAGATTAACATAGATGCTAATGTCATAATAGTGGGGGACCTGAACACCCCACTCTCAACATTGGACAGGTCATCAAGCCAAAAAATCAATAGAGAAACACAAGATTTAAGCAATACTTTAGACCAACTGGGCTTGGCAGATATCTACAGAACATTCCATCCAAAAACCTCAGAATATTTATTCTTCTCATCAGCACATGGAACATTCTCCAGGATAGACCACATGNGATAAAGACTCTCTACAAGTTAGGTATTGATGGAAAGTATCTCAACATAATTAAGGCCATATACGATAAGCCCACTGCCAATATCATCCTGAACGGCAAAAAGCTGAAAGCTTTTCCCTTAAGAACAGGAACTAGACAAGGATGCCCACTCTCACCACTCCTATTCAACACAGTGTTGGAAGTACTAGCCAAAGCAATAAGAGAAGAGAAGGAAATAAAGGGCATCCAGATTGGAAAAGATGAAGTCAAACTGGCTGTGTTTGTGGATGATATGATCCTATATATTAAACAGCCTAAAGCCTCTACAAAAACACTCTTAGAGTTGATAAATGATTTCAGCACAGTTGTAGGATACAGAATCAACACACAAAAATCAGTAGCATTTCTATACTCCAACAGTGAACATGCAGAAAAAGAAATCAAGAAAGCTAGCCCATTTACAATATCTACCCAAAAATAAAATTCTTAGGAATAAAGTTAACCAAGGAAGTGAAAAATCTCTACAAAGAGAAATACAAACCACTGTTGAGAGAAATTAAAGAGGACACAAGAAGACGGAAAGATATCCCATGGTCTTGGTTCAGAAGAATTAACATTGTGAAAATGCCCATTTCCTCCAAAGTGATCCACAGATTCAATGCAATCCCCATCAGAATTCCAATGACATTTTCCTCAGAAATGGAAAAACACTATCCAGACATTTATATGGAATAATAAAAGACCACACATAGCCAAAGCAATCCTAAGCAAAAAATAAAAATTAAAAAATTAAAAAAAATAAAGCTGGAGGCATAACACTACCTGACTTTAAACTATGCTACAAAGCTATAATAACCAAAACAGCATGGTACTGGCATAAGAACAGACACACGGATCAATGGAATAGAAAAGAGAATGCAGAAATCAACCCATACACCTACAACCTTCTAATCTTTGACAAAGGCACCAATTCTACACACTGGGGAAGAGATGGCCCCTTCAGCAAATGGTGCTGGGAAAACTGGATATTCATATGTAAGGGAATGAAACTAGACCTGTACCTCTCACCATATACCAAAGTCAACTTAAAATGGATTAAAGAATTAAATACACCTCCTGAAACAATACATCTCCTTAAAGAAAACATAGAGGAGACACTCCTGGAAGTAGGGGTGGGTACAGACTTCAT
>NW_007732183.1:117383-124226 GCF_000696425.1 Galeopterus variegatus
AATATCCAGAATATACAAGGAACTCAAAAAACTTTACAGCAAAAAAACAAATAACCCAATTTAAAAATGGGCAAAGGAGCTGAATAGCATTTCTCAAAGGAAGATATATGAATGGCCAGCAGACACATGAAAAAATGCTCAACATCACTCAGCAATCAGGAAATGCAAATCAAAACCACTTTCAGTTGCCATCTCACTCTTGTTAGGATGGCTAATATCCAAAAGACTGAGAATGATAAATGCTGGTGAGGTTGTAGAGAAAAAGGAACTCTCATACACTGTCAGCAGGACTGCAAAATGGCGCAGCCTTTATGGAAAATGGTATGAAGGTTCCTCAACAAATTACTGATAGATCTACCATATGACCCAGCTATTCCACTGTTGGGAACATACCCATAGGAATGGAAATCATCATACTGAGGGGATACCTGTACTCCAATGTTTATTGCAGCTCTATTTACAATAGCCAAGAGTTGGAACCAGCCCAAATGTCCATTATCTGATGATTGGATAAGGAAACTGTGGTATATCTACATAATGGAATATGACTCTGCTATAAAAAATAATGAAATACTATCATTTGCAATAACATGGATGGACTTAGAGAAAATTATATTAAGTGAAACAAGTCAGGCACAGAAAAAGAAATACCACATGTTCTCCCTTATTTGTGGGAGCTAAAAGTAAATAAATAAATATACAAACAAATAAATGGTGGTGAGGGGGAAGAAGGCACAACAATCACAACAATTCTTTGAACTTGTTAAGACAAGTGAACAGATATGATGTAGTTGCGGGGAAGGGGAGAGAGGAGGGGAAAAAAGGGAACCAGTAAAGGGACATGAAAATCTGCTACAATGTATATTTAGAAGTTAAAATTTAAAAAAATTTTAAAAGGATGCTTCCTCCTTTTAATCACAGCTATTCAATGTGAAGTTTATTTGCATTGGATTTTCTTTGCATGCATGAAATAAAACACGTATCAGATTATTCATTACATCATTGTCTTAATAACAAAATAGACAAGNCTCCCTTATTTGTGGGAGCTAAAAGTAAATAAATAAATATACAAACAAATAAATGGTGGTGGGGGGGAAGAAGGCACAACAATCACAACAATTCTTTGAACTTTTTAAGACAAGTGAACAGATAAGATGTAGTTGCGGAGAAGGGGAGAGAGGAGGGGAAAAAAGGGAACCAGTAAAGGGACATGAAAATCTGCTACAATGAATATTTAGAAGTTAAAATTTAAAAAAAATTTAAAAGGATGCTTCCTTCTTTTAATCACAGCTATTCAATGTGAAGTTTATTTGCATTGGATTTTCTTTGCATGCGTGAAATAAAACACGTATCAGATTATTCATTACATCATTGTCTTAATAACAAAATAGACAAGTGGATAAATAATTTTTAGTGCCTACATACAAGTGACTATTCTGCAGCTATTAGAAAAAATCCAGAAGACATATTGTTAAATGAAAAAGCGAGGAACAGAACATTTAGCATGCTACCATTCATGTGTGCATGTGTGTAGTATACACACATATGCATGCATGTTTGTGAACTGTGCAAGGATACACAAGAGACCAGTAATATTTATTGCCTCCAGAAGGGAACTGGATGGACGACTAGTAAGAGCAGGAGAAAGACTTTTCACCATACACTGGTGCTTTTCAAACTACCTGTGGGGAGAAGGATGAATATTTTTTCCCTTCATCTGTTACAGACCAATACAGAATCCTATTGTGCATGTCTCTGTGCAGCTTGCTCTATGTACTGCATGAGTTTGACATGATCCAAACTGGTTTATTGACTTTGCCTGGACTGAAGTCCACTGGTTTTGTGCTTGGCTGTTGAGACACTGTGATGTTGCTATAAACATTTTTTAAAAATTCTTACTCTGAGTTTCTGTTGTATACCAGTAACAAATAGTTCACATACGGGCACTGCTATACATGCTTCTGTACTTTTGACTTTGATATATATTACTTGCCCAAATAAATTTTTTTTTAAATGCTGGTGGCCCACACTTAGCAGAAAAACCTTACAAAAGGTGAGAATAGACTTGCTGGTCTAGGTTTCCTTGGATTCTCTCTTCCAGCATCATCTCTTAGCAAAATTGCGAGATTGTCCAAGTCTGTCTTTGGCTCTTTTAAATGCTGGTGGCCCACACTTAGCAGAAAAACCTTACAAAAGGTGAGAATAGACTTGCTGGTCTAGGTTTCCTTGGATTATCTCTTCCAGCATCATCTCTTAGCAAAATTGCGAGATTGTCCAAGTCTGTCTTTGGCTCTTTCACCACCTCCAATAGATGAGCTTCCCAGTTGTTCTAGCCCATCTCCAGGAACTTCCTTCTAGTTCCTCCCCTGTCCTCTCTGACACTTAACATGGCTTTCAACTTACTCTTACACAAATGAGCAGTCCTAATAAAGATATAAAACATTTCCCTTCCTGTGTAAACAGAGGAATTGAAATATAGTTTTCTAGACTGAAGGAAACAAGGCATTAGGACTGGATGATAGATATCAGACTTGATTATTTTTAGTTGGCCACGATTAACCACTGGTCAACATCCAGGGAGAGTGCACAGGAGACTGAAAAACCCTGGGGAGTGGATTCAAGAGAGAGGGTCTGTGTAGATTCTTCTTGGCAGGAGTGGCATGGAATTCACAGGAAGGAGACTCTAAAATTGGGGATTAAAGAAAATGAGACCAGCCTTTGCACTTTCATGTAATTCAGCAAAGTAGTGCTCAGAACTAAATGGTGCTAAATCATCTTAAAGATTCAAACAGTTGCTGGGTTAAAAGAAATCAGGCCAAACACTTTAATCTGTCTAAAGAGAGAGAATGTATCTATCAGAAGCATAGCAATGTGGAGTCCCAGGGGCAGATCTTGGTAGTGCCCATCTAAGTCATGACCTGGGGAGACATGTCCAAACCCAAGAACAGAACCTATCAGGTCCTGGTGGCAGAGAACATCTCTACTGCAGAGATGGTAGCATTGGTCTTGACCTACCACTCACCACCATGAGCTCATCCGCCTTGTTCTCATGACATGGATCGAGCAATCTGTTAATACAGTTTGCATCGCCATGTGTCTTTGCATACAGGGAGAGAACGTGTTGGCTCCTTTGTTGTATGTCTGTTTGCAAATTACTAACCTGGCTCTTAGTGGTTTATATTCCAGGCTCTTGTAAACCCAGATAAAGTAAATATACTCTGGGGATACAGATCCACTATTGGTCAAGAGGAAAATTCAAGTGCTTGAGCATATGAGAGCATGAGGCTGGCTGAAGAACTGACCATGGACTGTGGCTATTTCAAAATGGTGAAGCTGCCATGAGGTCTTGTGGCAGCCAGACTGCTAAAGGCTGAAGAGCCAGCATCACAATGACTTTCTCTCAAATTTCTCAAGTTCTTTTGGTCAAAGCAGAAGCTCTGGACATAATCCTGAGGCTTCTGTGCTGGTTTTGATTTAGCATGCTCAGCGATGGAATGAGTGTGTCTGCCATGAAATTACACAGTTACAATAGCCATGTGCTCAAGACCATGTTAGAAATGCCCCATGTCAAAATGACCAAGACAAAAAGTCATATGCTTTTAAAAACCTGTTTTAGATTTTAAAAATTTAAGAGATAATCTATTACATTTTTCAAATATTAACATGTATTTTAAAAGTAGACTGAGAAGTCTCCCACTCTTGCCCAATTTTCCCAATTTCCATTTCTCCCAACAAGTATCCCCCGTGATTAATTAACTGTCCATTCTGGTAAATAGTTTGGCATATGCAATCCCATAAGATCTTTTAATTTTTTTCCTTCCTTTTTGTACACAAAGTAGCATACTCAATGCTTTTCTCTATATATCCTGCTGATCTTTTTATCAGTGTATCTTGGGTAAATTTTCCATATCAATACAGAAAAAATTCTTCTTTTAGGAAGTCACATCATTCTTATAACAAACAAGGTAAGAACACAAGGTTTGGTATCAGACAAACCCAGCTTCATAACTTACTGTTTCTGTCCCTTGGGTGGATTTCCTAACTTTAGTAAATTTTTAATTTCTACATCTATAAAATGGGGCAAAACTACCCAGTTTACAAGGTTTTTATTACATATATATATATGGAGCCCTAAGATAACATTGGGCACAGGACCATTGGAAAGGAGGAGAGGAAGGGAGAAAGGAAGTGGGAAAAGAAAAGGAGGAAGAAGGAAGAAGATTTTATATTAGCCTAATTTCTAGATTCCTCTAATTTAACCAAGTAGACACTGGTTAGGTCAGTTCTCTCCAGTGGACATCTGTTTTTTCATTTCCAAGTGAGAGGAGAATTAGATTGAATGATTTACAAAATGTTGGTACAATTGTTATAATTTAATGCCCTCAAAGAATTCATTAAAGTTTCCAGTTTTTTGTATTTATTTAACATGCATTTATTATGTGCTTGCTTTGTACAAAGGGATTAGGGGGGGAAAAGGTGGTTGAGACACATCTTCTCTCTTCAGAATAATTTCAGGTTAGATGTGGCCAGAGAAAGGGGGCACAGGAAAGGGAAGAAAAGAACAATGAAGTTGGCCGTGGAACTTGTCCCCACGGCACAATGTCAGTTAATCCCCATGAGTCTGGGCAGCAGAGAAGGTCTGCTGAACGAATTTGTTCTTAACTTTTGACTCAGGGATATGACAGGTGAAAGGAAACACTCTCTTGGATCTGAGTCACTACAAACAGTAGCACAGGCACTGAATAAAGCTGGCTCAGTTCATCTTTGAAGTCACAATTCAGTCCAATCCTAGTTGATTGAAGGATAGTAAGCAACTGCACAGACTAGCTGTGTAAACTTGGGTAAGTCATCTTTTCAATGCCTTGATTTTCTTATCTATAATATAGGAACAGAAATAGAAGCCTATCTCCTAGGACTGTTAAAGATTTTAAATTAGTTAATATGAGGAAAGTACTTAGAATTGTACATTGCACATAATAAGTCTTGTATAAATATTTGTTGTCATTGTTATTGTTATTTGGAGCCAGGAACAATACTAATTGCTAGAAGAAATACTATGATCCATCAGAAAGTGTCCTTGCTCTCAAAGAGAAGGACCCATATGAAGGCTGAAACTGCTATTTTTTAGACTTGCCTTAGTTATATAGCACTGGGTCCACTTATGTTCTCTAAGATAAAGTACCCTTGACTTCTCTAGACAACCTGGGTGATTAGCCTCTCTATCCTAAATTTAGACTAACTTGAATCTTTAACACTGTATGCCAATTAGCTACTGTCTACAGGGTAGAGAAAGTTGATCAGCACTTTCTAAATAGACTGAAAAACCACTAGACAAAATGATTAGATGTTCCTGGATTTAATGCCAAAATGCTATTATTACATCTTTGCTGAAGAGTCCAGGAAAATAAAATGCTGAGTACATTCTTTCCAGGATGACACAACCCACAGCAAGATGGGCGCTGGCCCACTTCTGTAGTTTAGGTCATTTGTAAACCCCACCCCACAAGACTGAAAAAGTGTGGTGGGCATTGTTCTCAGGGGAACTCTTGGTGGAGCCTTTCTCATGATTGAAATAAAACTGCTTTTGATCAACTCTAAGACAAATGGCCAATATCTCAATTCACAGAGGTTTCTTTTGTTTGTATCCTCAGGCATTTTTCCTAAAAGGAAATAACAAGAAAAATGGTTAATTATACATCTTATCCTTTCTCTGGCCTCCTCCAATTTCTGCCTCCCCACCCCCCAAACCATCAAAAACACAAAAATGATCATGATTTAATTAGAGTAAAACCAGCTGAAAGCAGATGATTTGCAGTTGGGTATATGAGACCAATTGCTGTGATAAATGTTCTTTTAAGTAGCCAGTTCTGCAAAGGATATAGGCTGTTTACATATGATTAATTAAGAAATAATTATCTTTGACTGGGGGAATATGAGACAATAAATGGACCATAAAATCTAAATAAACACTCAGGCTGCTGCCTTTACTTTCAATTGGTGCCAGGGAGATTTATGATTTGTATAAAAAGATTTGATAAACTCTCCCCCCATCCACCTACCATTTCCAAAATCAAAATAATTGTGAAATCATGCTTAATACAATTCTTTATTTTTCCATGTGCCTGTGGGTGTGACATATGAAAAAAGCATGTCAATGTGCAATCACTGTGATGCTCTCATTTTCCATTTGTTGAATGCCATTGTCTTAGAGATCATTTTCAGTGATTTCTTCTGCCACATCTTTGTCTCGTACCTAGCCTGTCGAAATGGCCCAGTAAAGGTTTCCCAGGGTCTAGCTTCCCCCATTCCAGTACATCTGAACATTGCTGCCAGTTATATCTGCCTTGGGCATGGCACTATCACACTTAAAAACAGGCCAACAAACCTCCCCAAAAGGTCAATGCCCTTTTTTTTTTTTTTTTTTTTTTTCTAAGGAAAAAAATTCAGACTGTTTAGTCTGGACTTCAAGTCTCTATCTTTCATGAATTCATGTATTTTATGATCATGAATCTTCATCTGTAACAGACATGTATAAGAAATTGTGGTGCAGGCACGACACCGAGGGTTGCGATCCCATTACCGGTCAGTAAAAAAAGACAAAAAGGAAAAAAAAAAAAAAAAGAAATGTAAATATAAACAATATGTGTTCCTTAATTCATAGACCTTATAGTTCCAATAGAGGGAAAGATACGTCAGCAAACAAACATGTGCACCAAAGTTGGGTTCAGCAGAAGAAGAATGTACGCACACACACATAAAGAGCATGGAGTTACATTTTTCTTGGGAAAGCCTAGAAAGTTTTATATGAGGAGGCTGACAGTTTCAGTGAGGACGCTGAGCTGA
>NW_007732183.1:124998-126798 GCF_000696425.1 Galeopterus variegatus
GGGAAAGCCTAGAAAGTTTTATATGAGGAGGCTGACAGTTTCAGTGAGGACGCTGAGCTGAATCATGCTGAACTGTGGTCAGACGTTCTCCAAAACACAAGGTAGGAAAGAAAATTTCAAGTGGAGGGTGCAGTGTGAAATAGAAAGGCAAGTTTGTGAGTTGCTAGAAGTTTGACGTGGGGAGTAGAAAAGAATAAGACAAGAACGTAAGCTGGAGACAAAAGCAGATCACAAAAAAATGCTGTTTTTAAAGATGAGAATTATCCTTGCATAGCAAAGGATATCCAAAGACAGTTTTTATGTCAAGAAGTAAAATGATTAAATTTTCATTTTATGAAAATTTCTCTGATTACAGATGTGGAGGAGAGATTAGCAGAGGACAAGGAGCACTGTAGAGAGACTCTCTAGAGAAACATTGCAGGAGTCCATATGAAAGATAGTAAGAGCTTAAATAGTAAACTGCAAGAGTGCATACGAAAGATCATGGATTTAGGAACTAGGTAGACCTGGGATGCTGCTTAGCAAGTATATAACCCATGCTAAGTCATTACACCTATCTATGCCTAAATGTCCTCAGCTATAAAATAGAAATAATATTGTTGACCTCCCAGGATTGCTGTGAAGATAACCTGAAATAATTTTCAAAAGTTTCCAACACAACGTCTCACATACATATGGACTCAATAACTAGTAGCTAGTATAAAGGCATAAAATGGGAATGAAGGACGTAGGGATATCACAGTTGCTGCAGGTGTAGAATCTACTGAATAGGATCTGTTCCCTGATTTCATGCTGAGAGTTAAAGAAAGGGAAATCAAGGATAGTATCTCTGTTTTTACAAAAATGGAGAGGTAGATAACAAAGGGGAGGGGGAAATTTGTGGAAAGGGAATAAATTCAAGTGAAAACATTCACAGGTAGTCTGATAGAAGCATCTGGAATTCAATTTAGAAGCTTGGGTTTACAGTAAAGACTTGAGAACCCAGCATACTGATGGCAATTGAAGTTTTATAATTGGCTGAGATTGCTTAAGAAGAAAAAGTGNGGGCACCATGGGTAGCATCAAATGTGAAAAAAAAGATTATATGAGGTAGTCATGAAATCACATTCATTTGGATGAGAAAGTCAGAAAGTTATTGATTACATTTGTTAGAGCAGTTGCCTTGTGTTTTGGGAGCCAAAAGCCTTATTGTGGTAACCAAGAAGTGCTATAATTTGAATTTTTGTCCCCTTGAAGCTCATGTAGAATCTCAATCCCCACTGTAATAGTATTAAGAGGGTGGGAAATGGACAGATGGGGACTTTAAAAGGTGATTGGATCATGTAGGCAATGCCCACATGAATGGGTTAATCTGCTCATGGATTAAAAGGTTATTGTGGGAGTAGACTCATGGCTTTATTGAGAGAAAGAGAACACATTAGCATGCTCAGCCCTCTTGCCGTGTGATACCCTGCACTGCCTTGGTGCAGAGAGCTCCAACCAAGAAGGAGTCCATCACCACATGCATCCCCTCAACTTTGGACTTCCCAGCCTTCAGAACTGTAAGAAATATATTTCTTTGTTAATTGCCCAGTCTCAGCTATTTTATTATATGCAACAGAAAACAGTAAGACAAGAAGTGAGCAGATGAGGGAATGGCAAAGATGAGTGAAAATATCATTTGGAGAAAGATGTGAATGAAAGAGAAAGGCATGAGCAAGAGGGATAAGGGCTGAGAGAAGGTTTCAAAAGATTGGGGGAGACTAAGAAGTGTGTACTGGCTTTAGAAAATGAGCTGTGGGGAGACAACAGTTTAAGAAT